>NC_142833.1:8243604-8543604 GCF_057945365.1 Rhopilema esculentum
TTGTGAAGTCAATATATTTCGCAGCCCAAGCCATCATGGGGGATTCCTACTCGTCCCAGTCTTCTTACGTTATATATTCACGCCCTATATTGTAAGGTTAAGTTGTTTTGAAGTAGTGAAGTTACGATAAAGTCACGCTACAAATTCATGATGGGCTAACAAGTTACGTTTACGTTATAGCTGTATATAGTCACGTTTTGTATATATTTAAAGATAAAATCAACGATATGGAGTTTCATTCACGTCTACGCTCTACCGAAGCTATGTTCAAAATATAATGGCGCCCAACGCGGGGCACGGAATACGACGAAATCATGGCCACTGATACAGAAGGTAACAGTGGACAATTAAAGAAATTGTTAGCAATACGAGGAGGAAATAGAACCTCCATTACGAAGCTTGAACGACAAGCCACGGCTCTTCTTGAAGAACTAATTAATGAAAATGGAGAACAAGTCGAGAAGGTGATTCGTTTAGAAACGGCACAAAAGTCTCTTCGAGAAAAGCAAACGTATGTGAACGGACTAAACGAAAAGATACTGGAATTATGTCCAGAAGTTAATATCGAAAAAGAAATCGATGAAACGACGGAGCTGAATTTCAGAATCGATGAAATTCTGGGAAGGATTCAAGCTTTTAAAGACGGTCGATACGCTCAGACCAATGCATTCGGAGTTGGGAGTGGAACGACACAAATTATTACGTCAACGCCTTCCAGAGAAGCTGAAAACGTTGAACAAGCAACAAACAACGAACATGGTCTCAATACAAGCGGGGTTACCATGGGTTCTGTTGCCATTCGTCTGCCAAAAATAACGCTCCCACGATTTAACGGAGATATAACACGTTTCATGTCCTTTTGGCAGAGTTTCGAGAATGCCATAGATAAAAACGAAAGCATAACTGCAGTTGATAAGCTCAACTACTTGGTGAATTTGTTGGAGGGTCCAGCATACCGTGCAGTATCAGGACTCGAACTGACGGAACAAAATTATTTAAATGCAATGGAAATTTTGAAGGCAAGGTTTGGCAACAAACAACAAATAATCTCGACGCATATGCAGGCTCTCCTTGGGCTACAAAACTGCCCAAACGAAAACGTGAAGCAATTGCGCTTCATTTACGACAGCATAAATGTACACGTAAGGGGGCTTGAAGCCCTTGGTATGAGTTCTGCAAGTTATGGCAGTTTATTAGTACCAATCCTTATGGCAAGAATGCCACGAGAAATTACATTGCATGTCGCCAGAAAGACGACCGAGGAAGTTTGGCCGATAAAAGAAATATTGGAGATCGTCAAAAAGGAAATTGAAGCCAGGGAACTGAGCGATAACATCAAGCCCGTCGAAAGGAAATTTGACAAAACTTCAGGATATGGACCAAAATCACCACAAGGCACTACGAAGACATTTTTGACGAAAGACGAAAAAGTGCAAGATTGTGTTTATTGTGGGCATGCACACTCTCCGTCAAGCTGCAAAGAAGTCCAGGAAATAGCGGGTAGAAAAAAGATCCTATTGGAGACCAAACGATGTTTTTCCTGCTTAAAATCTGGACACATGACAAAAAAGTGTCGGGAAAATCGAAATTGCAAAAAATGTGGCAGAAATTTTCACCACGAGTCAATTTGCTACAAAGGAGCAAAACAAACGGAGGAAGAAACAAAAGTAACTACCAGTGTTACAGGAAAACAAGAAGTTTTGCTGCAGACGGCAACTGCGTATGTTTATGGGGCAGACAAGGCTCAGAGGATGAAAATCAATGTTTTCTTCGATAGTGGGAGCCAACGAAGTTACATCTCTGAAGAAGTCAGACGAAAACTAAATCTGGAAGTCGAAAGACAGGAAAACTTAAATTTGAACACATTTGGAACTGAGAAATCAGTACGCAAGAAATGTGACGTCGTTAAGTTAATGTTAGAGACAGGAATAGATGAGACGCCAATTTTGATAAGCGCAATAAGCTATCAGTCTATTTGTTCGCCTATAAATACGCGCATAGACGTAAGCAAGTATCAGCATTTGATAGGCCTTAATCTAGCGGACAAGAAGCTAAGCGAGCAAAATAGGCGCATTGATTTGCTTATTGGTAATGATTACTTGTATGATGTAATCATTGGTGATGTCATTAGAGGTACATCAGGGCCAATAGCAGTAAGTAGCAAATTAGGATGGCTACTTTCGGGAAAAGTACCAGGATCCTTGGAGCCTAAAACCTATTCTAAAGTGACTTCTAATTTGATTTTAGATACGTCAGTTGGAAGGCCTGTCGAAGAAAATGAGGAAATAACACAAACGCTTCGCGAGTTTTGGAAACAAGAATCATCCGGGATTGACAAGGGGAGTGAACCCACAAATGAAGACAAACAAGACGAGCAATTTGAAATCACCTTTAATGGTAAAAGGTACCAGGTAAGCCTTCCTTGGAAGGTTGATATATCTTGCCTTAATGATGATTATAACTTGGCATTAAATCGCTTAAAATCTTTGTTTTGCCGGTTAAAAGGAAACCCTGAATTATTATCTGAATATGATAACATTTTCAAAGAGCAATTAAACAACGGAATAATTGAGCAAGTCCCTGTGGAGGAGGAGAATCAGGGTAATCCTCATTTTATGAGTCACCATGGTGTAATTCGACGAGATCGTGAAACAACAAAACTTCGTGTTGTTTTTGATGGAAGTGCGAAATCGCACAAGGAAGCTTTATCTCTTAATGAATGTTTAGAACTTGGTGATAATTACATGCCGCCATTATTCGATACGTTATTACGTTTCCGCTCACATGCCATTGCTATAATAGCTGATATTGAAAAGGCATTCCTTCAGATTGAAATTGATAAAAAAGACCGGGATGCTTTACGTTTTTTGTGGTATGACGACATTAGTAAGCCGAATCCAACGGTTATTCAGTATAAGTATTGTAGACTGGTGTTTGGTTTAAGACCATCGCCATCTATACTGGGAGCCACAATTAAGAAACACATTGCTCAATATGCTAATCGATTTCCTCGTGTTGTTAAAGTGTTAGATCGGCTTTATGCTGATGACTTATCATGTAGCACAAATTCTATTGATGAGGCGTTAGAGATTTTCCATAAGTCACGGGAGATTTTGTCCGAAGGTGGGTTTAACCTTCGCAAATTTAAAACTAATGACACAGCTTTGTTACATGAAATCAAAAAGGTGGAAGCAGGCAACGTATCCAATGGTGATAATGCGAAGGAGATCATACAAGATGATCAATCCTTCGCTCAGCAAACAATAGGCCCACCTCAAAGAGAAAATAATAACAAGGTCCTTGGAGTAAATTGGGAAAGTAAAAAGGATGAACTGTTTTTTGATCTGGGGTCCATTATAGAACTAGCAAAAACACTTAAGCCCACAAAACGCTCTCTTTTAAAGTTAGCAGCCAAGATTTTTGACCCGATCGGTTGTCTTAGTGTGTATACCATCAATTTGAAAGTGCTCTTTCAGGAACTTTGCGTAGACAAATGGGGGTGGGATGAAGAGCTTACAGGAGAAGCAAGGGAAAAATATGATCGTTTCATTTCGGAAATAAGTCGTTTAGACGGGATTCGCATGCCAAGATGTTTCTTTGACCCAGGTAAAATAGTAAGCCAAGTCGAAATACATGGGTTTTCAGATGCCAGCGAGACTGCTTACGCTGGAATTGTTTATCTCCGCATTGTGTACGATACGGGGGAGGTAAGCATCAAGTTTGTCACTGCCAAGGCCAGGGTTTGTCCTCTAACAAAACAAAGCATACCACGTTTAGAGCTTTTAGGGGCACAGTTACTCGCAAAATTAATCAGCACAGTAAAAGGTACTCTTGGGGAGGAGCTTCACGGCACGCCTATCAAAGTATTTTATTGGATAGATTCGATTTGCACCCTTTGCTGGATAAAGAACAATAAGGTTTGGAAGCAATTTGTACGCCATCGCGTGTCGGATATTTTACGAACTTCAAGCCGCGATGAATGGTTTTATTGCCCGGGATCTCAAAACCCAGCTGATTTACCGTCAAGGGGTATATTTGGTCGCAAGTTAGAGCAAAATCTTTTTTGGTGGGAGGGTCCGGGGTTTCTAAAACAGCCACCCACAAAATGGCCTAAGCAAGAAGATATTTTCGAATCCGGTTCCGCTTTAGAGGAAAGAGTAAAATGTAGCCCCAATATCACGCATGCTATAGCAACTAAGGAAAACGCCAAAGTTGGCAACGTTGTAGATTTTGAAAGGTTTGGTTCTTACCGAAAATGTGTCCGTATATTAGCATGGGTACTTCGTTTTATACATAATTTACGCGCATCGTTAAAAAACAATGCTTGTCAACGAGAAAATCAGATAAATATAGAAGAATTTGCTAACGCAGAAAATGTTCTTATACGCTCAATTCAAGGTGAATTCTTTTGTAAGGAAATTGATTATTTACAATCAAAAGGGGACAAAAAACCCCCTTTGTACGTTTCGCAATTTCAGCTCTTCGTAGACGAAAAGGGCATTTTGAGGTGTCAAAGTCGTATAAAAAATGCATCCGTCATAGCGTCAAGCATAAGACCAATCTTATTACCGAAGTCTCATCAGGTTTCCAAATTGCTTGTTCTCTATTGCCACGAAAAAGTCATGCACGATGGAATAAGGGAAACGTTAAATCTTTTACGACAAAAGTATTGGATTCCTCGTGCAAGGGAATTAGTTAAAAGTATTGTACGCAAATGTATCACATGTAGGAAATTAGAAGGTTCGCCATATTCTACTGTATTTTGTCCAGACTTGCCACGAATGAGGGTCGATGATCAGCCCCCATTTGCAAATACAGGGCTAGATTTTGCAGGTCCATTGACAGTTGCCAGTAAAGGTAACAATGATGGAGAAGAGAAGTTTTATGTCTGTCTTTTTACTTGTATGTCGACAAGAGCAGTTCATTTAGAACTTGTAGAATCGCTCAATGTCGAGTCATTTTTACGAGCGTTTCGAAGATTCACAGCACGTAGAGGTTTACCGTCTCTATTGGTAAGTGACAACGCCAAGACCTTTAAGTCAGCTTCAAAGGATGTAAAACATCTTTTGCGTTCCCCTAGGTTAGGTGAAAGCCTTGAAAAGAAAGGAGTTAAGTGGCAATTCATAGTTGATAGAAGCCCATGGCAAGGAGGTGCTTGGGAAAGGTTAATAAGGAGCGTAAAACGTTGTCTAAAAAAGGTAATAGGTCGGTCATACCTAACGCAAATAGAATTAAATACCATCTTGATAGAGGTCGAAGCAGTAATCAACTCTAGGCCAATTACTTATGTATATGATGACACTGACGGTATTTCATATCCATTGACACCGTGTCAATTAATTAATGGAAGAAATCTATCACTTTTGCCCCAAGACAGGTACTATGAAATGCTAAGTACATACGAGGTTCTGTCAAAACGAGCCAAGTATCATAAGACTCTACTTCAACAATTCACGAAGAGATGGAAGAAGGAATATTTAACAGGTATTATGGAAGCCTATAGACCGAAAGACAAACGGGAAGAGCCAGTCATATCGGTTGGAGATATAGTTCTTTTAAAGGATGACGATAAAAAACGCACTTTTTGGAAATTATGTAAAATTCTTGAGTTGATTGTAGGTACAGATGGAAGCGTAAGATCAGCAAAGATCCAGATAGCAGGTGAAAGGAGTAAGGGTAAAGTATTCAGACGTCCCTTGAAATTACTTGTACCTTTAGAAATTGCATGTAAGGAACCTAACACAGAAGCAAATCAAGTCAACGCACCTATAGCGCCTGCGCAGCCAGCAGATAGAACTATTACGCGATCTAAGCGCGCAGCTGCAAAGTTAGGAGAGTTTCTTAGAAGAGACAATATGTAAATATTTCAATATGTATACGCTTACAGTTTCAGCTTGCTTAAAAAAAATGTTCTTACGTTTTGTTGATGAATAATGATTAATTAATATGTATTATTGTAAATTGAGTGCAGGCAACTCAATCGGGGGAGTATGTTGTGAAGTCAATATATTTCGCAGCCCAAGCCATCATGGGGGATTCCTACTCGTCCCAGTCTTCTTACGTTATATATTCACGCCCTATATTGTAAGGTTAAGTTGTTTTGAAGTAGTGAAGTTACGATAAAGTCACGCTACAAATTCATGATGGGCTAACAAGTTACGTTTACGTTATAGCTGTATATAGTCACGTTTTGTATATATTTAAAGATAAAATCAACGATATGGAGTTTCATTCACGTCTACGCTCTACCGAAGCTATGTTCAAAATATTACCTTAAGGGCTGGGGCCTTTTCATCTTTTCGTAAGAATATTGAGCCATTTCGTGTCCAGATGAATTTAATGTTCATTTCTTGTTTTTTGATCTTCGTTAGGCGCAGTAGGTTTTTGAGACGGCTGGTCAGGCTTTCGTTGATGAAGATTTTTCCTTTGTTTGGGTTATTAGGGTCGGGCTGCAAATCGTAACCGAGATCTGTGGTGCGAAGTTTCTTAGCTTTGGTTTTTGACTCTTTTGACATGAATTGCTCCTTCTTTTTCCTCGATTTGAATTTGACGATTATAGGGGCATCAGGCCTGCGTGAAATGCGATGGCATGCTTCGATGTCGTCTTCCTTTAGTTAAGATTGAATTAAGAACAGTCTGTGCTTCTGCAAAATGCAATTTTGAGCCTTGTGAAACCCATTTTTTCTTTATTTTTTGATTTGTCTAGAATTTCTGACGAGAGGATGCTGGTTTGAATACCTTACGAAAATCTGAAATGTGACGCCAAAAAATACTATTTTTGGAAGTAAGAACACATAACCAGGGCTGGCGAAACCAGGGGGCTGAGGGGGCCATGGCCCCCCATTTTTCTGCAAAGGCGAAGAAAATTTTTAGGAAAAAGTGGAGATAAGTGTAGTTTATGATTCTGTAAGTAACTTTGCCTAGTATTCTCTTAGATGTGTCCTTAGCTTTACCTTGGTTGCTATGTCTTTACCATAGAAGAAAGGCATACATGAAACTGAATATGGGAATTAGATCGAAAAAAACGGTCATTGTCTAAATTTTACAACGAGTAACAGCTTTAGACAGGACATAGCTAATGTTTACTTTCACAACGGATTCTCGTAGTAGGGAGTCCAGGCTTTCATAATCTGCCAGGTGACTTTTTTGAAAATGTCTGGATGTCACAGGACTGATGACGTCATTTAACGGTAAAAAATCAGACAAAACCATCGCTAGCTCTTTACTGGATTGTTATTTTTTGACGCAAATTACATTCTTTGACTTGCCTAGGTGCAAGCTTTCGATTGATGCACATCTAAGCATTATTTGCCGAAATCAGTATTTTCATTATGACGTCATCAAAAATTTGCATGACGTCATCAAAGATCTTATTTTATTATTATTATTTTGGGAGCAAGTTTTATTAGATTCTCATGTTTGCATCATTGTAAAAAACCCTTTTTACCTTTTCTTCTAGGAGTATCTTTTGTTCTAAACTTTTTTATGCACTTGCCTTGATGACTCACCTCTACTTTGTCGTGCGCCAAGACCACCAAGGTTTCGAGACTGGCAAGGCTGTCTCTATCGAAAAGACATTTTGCACATCTCATCAAAACCATAGCTCTAGTCTTGCAACTCCTGAAGGTGTACTGTGATAAGGAAATGAAGCTGTTCTTCTTAATTTCGTGTGCAAGGAGTCAAATTCATATGTAAATCAACCACTAGAACACGCCAGATGGAGTATTGGTGAGATGGTCATATTTTGCAGTCTGTTTTGTACGTTGCTGGTAAAAATTGTGATATATTATCGAAGAAAAGTTAAACAGTGATCTAAAACAGATTGCTTACTGGCTTCAGCGAAATAATCTCGTTATTAATCTTAAAAAGACCAAGACCGAGTGCGTCCTTTATGGTACACACCAGAGAACTTCGAAATCAAAACCAATGGAGATCAAGATCAATAACACAAAGATCACAGAATCTAAAGAATACGAATATCAAGGAGTAAAGATGGACAAGAACCTGACATTTTCTGATCATTTCGAAAAAACAATAAAAAAAGCCACATCTAGAGTAAAGTTATTGTCGCGTATACGGCATAATATGAGTCCTTACACAGCAGAAACAATTTACAAGGTAACAATTTTACCAATTCTGCTTTATTGTAACAATGTGTTCCTTCACATGGCACCATCAAAAAAGATGGTGTATGAGAACATTCAGAGACGGGCATTGAAAGTAGTAAATGGCAACAGGGACAGTGTACAGCTGGAGAAAGTCAGTAGTATACGAAACAAGATGTGTGCTCTTGAAGTTTTCAAAAGTTTGAATAGCGTATCGCTACACGCCTTTCGAAACTACTTGACTAGAGTAAAACACAGGCAGTGTACTCGTGCCAATGCAAAAAATATTGTTTTGCCCAAAGTACAATAGAAAATGATATGGATCCATTCATCCTTAATCACTGTCTCCTTTGCTTGAACTCCAGAAGAAAATGTAGTTCCACTCATCAATGTCTGTTTTAAGCTGATCACCTCACCATAATTTTTCCCATGGCCTAGTCCTCATTGGTTACGGAATTTTCTTCGATTTCATCACTAAAGCGCTGCAGATCTTGCAGTTTTTTAGCGGAGGGTGTGCGGGGCCCTGCACAAGATGAACATAATTTGTGTGAAAAAAATTTTGGAATTATTTTGCTGACTCCAGTATTTTCTGCAGATATTCACAGCTTTTTTAACGTTGAAGATTGGATATTTTTGTCATCAAGCCGTTAAGAAACGTTTTTCTCTGTATATCCTCTTCGTGCCATTTCTTATTTAATTATCAAATGTATGTTCAAAATTAGAATATGTAAAGAATTTTTTTTCTATGAACCACACTAATACCACCTGTAGGCCAGATCATTCTTTCCATCGTATGTCTAACCAAAGCTTAAAGGCAATTTCTCTGAGTTCCAGCAAAGGAGACAGTGATGAAAGATGAATGGATCCATATCATTTTCTATACAACGAAATTTTAATTTTGAATGACTTTTTTAACTAGCTAAAGATTTTTAGGCTTCCTTTCACGCGTTATTCAATTACCTTTAAAAGGCGATGACGTCATAAAATGATGATGACGTCATGAAAGAACGTTTAAAAGTAAGTATAATAGAAATTCAATACATCTTTTAAAAGCACTGAATGTGTGCAATTCGAATATGGAACGTATTTGACAATGATAGTTGCGAGAAAACAATTAAAAAGGTTCAAAGTGAATTTTCTTCAAGTTGATGACGTCATCACAAAATTTGACTTCCGTTTAAGATATTTTTCATTTCATCTCAGATTTGAAATCTGCATAGTTAATTTAGTGCAAAAATGCAAAAAAAGTTGAGTTCGAATCCTTGGCCGATTTTTAAAGATTTTTTATCATTTTTTTGATGACGTCATCAGAAACAGTAACTTCCGGTGATAATTTTTTTTGGCCCATCTTGGATTTGGAATCTCCATGGTCGATTCAGTAAGAATATGAAATAATATTTGAGGTTAGGCAGTTTGCTAGTTTTTTCTACAAAATTCCCTGTCTAATATGGTAGTGGTTATTCTAAAACTTTGCAAACTTTTCTATTTCAAGTCAACATCACAATAGACGCGACTGTGCGACACTTTCAGTCAAAATTCATTCTAGATACAGTTTCTGGCCATCCCTAAGACACAAAAATTCCAATTGTTTTGCCGCCAACCGTGCCGCCTTTCCTAAGCTAAGTTATCGCCAGCCCTGATAACTTAGCAACATGCAGTTTGAAAACACATATAAAAAAATAATATAACTTAGTTAACATCTATAGCAAGGTTGTCCAACCTTTTTCATGAAGGCCACTTCCAGATTTAGGTCGTAGATGGAGGGTCATATATATAAACTCTAGAAGACCGAACAATTACAAAGGAAGATAGTATAGTTTAACTTCTTCAACATACTAACAAATTAAACTTTTTTGAACAGGTTTTGAACTGCGATCAGAAGCAGCAATTTTCATATTTCCTACGGATTTCCTATGGATTCTTGCGGATGTCGGGGATTTCTACGATTATATGGAGCGGGTATTGGATTTTCAGTGAAACAACTAGCCAGACACCGCGGAGCGTTGAGAAAAGTGGGGGTCTTAAAAAGTGGGGAGGGGGGGGGGGCTTAAAACGAATAAAAAGCGGCTTGACTGATTCATTGGTAACTTTTTTACATTTTTGGCAAAAAGTAGGGTCAGGCCTCCTTCTCTGCGGTGCCTGCTAACGGATAGGGGATCGAAAAGATAGCCACCGACTTGCTATATACCGTCAATGAGAGCAATCAAACGCGCGGCTAATTAAATAAACAGTAGCGGATTAGCGGTTTTAGCTACCCTACCCCTTACACCCCGCGTTATGCACAGAGTCATTATGTTGAGCCCTCCCCCACTTTCAAGGTCACTAGCATCTCCCTCCTGTTCCAGTCAGATTTTTTTCTGGACCCGTGCCTCAAACGTGCCAGAATCTACTATATAATGGACTTCCTCGCGCCCCCTGTGCTAAAGTCAAGGAATGTAAACTGGTAACTGGATCTGACGAATCATATGAATCTTCTAATGAATATTCTCTTGCAACCTAAACAAATACTGTGTCAATCTCTGTCAACTTGACCTGACACAATTGAACCCTTTTTGAGTCATCTTTATTCCTACTATATATAGCAAATTTATAAAACTCCTTAGAAATCTTAATAAAACCTTCTCTATTTAGTCCCAGATGGAAGGGTTGTATGCCCAGGGTTGTGGCCATCGTGCCCTTTAAAACCATAAATTCCCAAATACAGGGTTTTCAAATATATTCTGTAAATAATTGACAAACTGATTGTGTTTATTCCACAGACGTCTGCAGGTAGAAGTCATGTTCACCATTTTACTCTAGGGCCCACGCCATGAATTTCAAGGTGAAAGGGCCAAGTTCTATAGTAAGTAATTGAAAGAGAAAAACAACTAAGTAAAGTTTAAGCATTTGTGACCAATCTAACTACAATAATAATTCAGCCTACTGCATTCATTTTTAAACAGTAGTCTTCAGAAGTAGTAGTTTAAGTCAATGGTTGGAAGTATCAGCTACTGCAAAAGATTCAGCTACCTATGCGTGTGAAAAATGCATGTAAAAAACATCACATCATTGCTCAAATAGATCAGACTTTTACACAACAATGAGCATTTCATAAAAGTCTTCATAAGCAACGGGGTGACAAGGTTAAGCTTATAAGGTATAATTCCTGATTTGACCTAGAATCCAGTTTCTGAAGAAATAGAAAAAGTTTACAACAAACTGATCATTACACATGCAATGATAGTTAACTGGCCTGTATAAAAGGTTTATTGCTATTGCTGCCTGGAAAAAATGTTTAAGATCTTTGGACAACAGATAAGGGGGGAAGGGGGTCAAAGATAGTTAAGGAAATTCCTTTGATGTGCAGCAAGAAGTTTTGGTATTTTAATGCTTATGCTTGAATTTTGATGCATTTCAAGATTAAAACTTTTAACAGCAAACAGAAGGGCAAAGATATTTCAGGAATTTGTTTAAAAACTTTTAATGTGCAGCACAGCGTTCTAGCATTTTAGTGTTTATGCTTTAGATTTTAATGCATTCAATAACCTACTGAAGGCACTAAGAAACACATCAGGCCCCTGGGCACCAGAAAAAGACAAAGGTCTTGTATCATTTAAACCAGTGACATAAATATCAAAGTGAGGAACTCCAGTTATTCCTCTGTGATGAGCTGTTTCGGCTTCTTTCTTAATTGATCCACGTAGATTGGAATCATGAAATGATTTGATCATTTGGTCAGCATCAAAACCTAGTTTTTGCCCAATTTCTGACAAGATTTCATCTGAATTTACATCCTTTCCCTCTTCAAATAATGCATGGAAAAGAGCCTCTGCAACATCATTCTGCTTATTGGTGGACTTTGCAAATTCCATTAAGCAATGGGACTTCATTGTGTTGACCACCAGACGATCTATTTTGAAGGTGATTCCCTGGAGGGTAGGTTATATGGAGGTTAGTTCTAAAGAAGTAAAAATTAGTGGCAAATGAAAATATGTCCTATTTGACCCTGAATTTTTCTTCATCTACTATGGAAAGAATCTATATTTCAGTCTAGCCAGAAATATGGAAAGGGATAATCTGTCTTTGTTAGCAAAGCAGAGGTTGTCATATTGGCACTATATTGTGCAAAGTTAAAAAAATTTATCCCTTTCACTTTTTTCATGGTTTTTCAGAATGAAGTTTTGCAGTCATAACAAGGCCTTCAAAAATTCAAAAAATTTATCATTGCAGAGAAAATATTACAGTCTGCTACAAATATTGCAAAGGGAATAATTGGTTATTGAAATGGGAGAGCAAGTTCATTGTCTTTAATTGTTTTGCAAGCCTTTCGTTGATCAAGTTTGCAAGCATCAATTAAATTATTTGATGGGACTCAGGGGGTGTCTGTCAATAGATAACTTACTGGGTGCCACAGAGCCCCAATAGTTCTCTATCAACAGATAATTCAGTAACTGACCCTATGAGATAGAAGCCCCCCCCCATGAAATCAATTTCAGTGATGCTAAACACTTTTCAAAAATTCTTTTCAAAAATCACAAAATTGAACACACCAGTTTCTTGCTAACATCATAAAGAGGGCTTTTTCCATCTGAAACTCTCTTGGCTGTATCAGGTCCATATTTGCTACTAATGTATTCAAGAAATGGAATACCTTCATCTGGTGTTGATGGGTTCAGGAAAAAAGGCTTCCAAGTAACCTTGAATACAGCTTCATCCTTAAATTCGTCTAAAGCTGTCTCTAGGTGCCTTTTCCCAACAAAACACCTGAAAAGAAGGACATCAAAGATACATTGATAACAAATATTGTATGCATGTGTAATTATCCAAATTCATTGCGTTTATTTGTTTGACAAATAGCTTACATGCTTGACACAACTTATGCTATTGCTATTTTAAATGTTATTTGCTAATGTACAGCTATCCTTGCTTAGCAAATTCATCTAAGAAATTCTTGAACTTCAAAAACTCCAAAAGGCAGAAATTCTCATTATATGCAACAATCCTTGTAGCCTTCAATCTTCAATTGTTTACTCCTGAAGGCTTTACAACCAATCTGGAGCATTGAAAAAAAGAAAAAAATAAATTAAGAAGTAAAATTATATTTCAGTAGTGGATTTCAAAAATCAACAAAACTCTCTTAAGCAAAAAAACGCTTTTCAGCTTCTTCAGTCGATAAACACGAATTCATATTTCAGTAATGATGTCAAGCTAACAACAATGCATTTATAATTTACCGATTATAAATTAAAATTTACGCATACGCCCGTTTTTCTAGACAAGTCTTCATCGGACAAAGGTCTTGGCGAAAAAGCGGGGGACAGAGCTTGGAATCAGAATTTTAAGCGTACATACCATGGTCATGTGGTGTCTGAGGTCACATCAATGGAGATTTCTGGTTTCGACATACTTTACTTCGCTCACAACGCAACAAAATTTGCCTCAAAAACAAACTTTGTCTTTTCGGTTACAGCCCTTTGTGTAAACAATACAACAACAACAAAGGCCAAAGGGCACTGTACTATGTAGCCTCTTATTAAAACATGCAGCCTCAGATTGGCTTCGGTTATGGAACTTTTTCGAATTGTGATTATGTAAGGATTCAAATTATCAAATTACAAGAGAAGATTTCTCAAAAATCATTTACAATAACAGCATGGAACAGGGCAGTGTAAGCTTAGGTAAGTTTTTGAACTCTATAAGAGCAATGTAATGTTTTTTACAAAGTAAATCGATAATTAATTGACCGCTCAACCACGCAGTAGAAATGTAAACTGCAAAGTGCAAAGAAGGTTTGATTTAGGTCCATCCAATGAATATCAGTTAGAGTTAAGATGTGGCACATGCGTCATGTAATGGTTTACCATTGCAGTTTGTATGAATCTAGTTTTCCAAAAGCAGCATCTTCAGGTATAAATTAAATTAAATTTTTCAAGGCTGCCACTCACTTCTTGTTGATCATTTCATCTTAATTACAATGATCCTGCTTTAAGTATCATCAGAAGAACCAGGAGAGGATGAATCTTTGGTGACTGTACTGATTTGTTTCAGTTTAGATAAGGAAATATTTTTTTATCCTGGGAGTGTTCTCAAAAGGCTTTTGAAATTTCCCTCATATCAGTTAAGTTTACAAATTTCTGTAATTTGTGACATTGATATTTGTGTCTTGTTTGTAATTCTGCTCAGTTGGTGTTTCCATATGTTTTAGAATCTATTTTTGTGTGTTGTGAACTTTTAACACAAAATTTTACTTAAAGTCTAGTTTTGATTTGACTAGGTGACCTAGCTTTGTGTTTGCTAATCAAAATCAGAGAATCTTATCTAATCGTATCCCTCTATTCCTTCTTTTAAGGAACTGGCTATCATTTTTACAATACACTTTCTTTTCTTAGTGACATTTGCCTTAAATTTTATTTAACATCTGAACTGGATGCCAGTTGCACCATACCACAATACAATGAATATAGATTTTGATGAGTCAATATTTTCAAAGTTTCCAACTTAAAGAGTTTGTGAAGGCTAGCTATCTTATATCCACCCTTGTTACAATAACACTGTATCTAAATAATATATTTGCTGTTTAGCTTGTGTATTTATTTGCATGATTTGAATTCATTTGAAGGTAAACAGATTGTGGTTGCCCTTTTATTTGATACCTGTGTTAAAATTTTGATTGCCATGGTAGTTTGAAAGTTTGTTAGTTGCAATAAACTTAAAAGTGATTGAGGGGACATAGCATCCATTTATGTTGTTCTGCTAATTTAATTTTTTGCTACATTTGTTGCCAAAAATGTTTGCTCTCTTGATAAAATTTAATGTCTATCTTGATATTAAAGCTGATTAATGGATAAATCTATAAATGCAGGTCTTGCAAGGATAGTCTCTGATGAAAGTGATGCAACAAGACAGCTTGTTAACCCAAGAGCAGCAAAGAAATCTTCTCCTTATGACCTTGTAGAATTAGCAAGGGAAGTAAAAAATGCAGACACATTTGTTAAAGCGACAGCTGGGAGTAAACTTCAAATCATTGCTGAACAGATAAAGTTCCTTCAACAGCAGGTTAGAGCTTAGAATATATGAATGAAGGAACAAAGAATCTGCTTACACATTTTCTTATGCATTTATTTTGAACAGAATCAATCTAAGAATAGAATCAATCTTATGATTGTGATTGATAATCTGTAATGATTTTGATTGGTAATGATTGACAGTTATTATGAAGAATTATCCAAGGTCATTTTAACATCAATAGTCTCTATAGCAGTGGCAATGTTCTGTTTTCCTAGAATTAAGGACCTGTTTGTTGAATGAAATTATCCCTCTTTACAAAATTCACTATCTTGAAAACAAAGATGCCCTACATGTATTGAACATAAAAATCAAGCATTCTATGACCTCAAGAAAATCTAAACTCTTATGAATATATCTTGAGTTTGTTTTTGATTCACAAGTAAAATGAGTTCTTCAAATAAAGTTTGTTTTAATATCAAATTTATGAGTGCTTGTCTATATACTCATTTTTTGGATGCAACTTATGTAGATGACTTGACAGTTATGCTTGGAATGGCTATCCAGGTATTTTGAGCCAAAGTGAAAACCTACCAAATACAGATAGCAGACAAAAAATGATAGATCCAGATAGCTTTCCTCAAAGGACTTAATTTCTTTTCCAAAGATAATAAACACTTCCTTTCAATAAATAGTAATTCCCCTCAAACAAATGCCTTTGATAAGGATGTTTCTCTGATTGTGCATAATGGGTTTTAACTGTAGGCAATGCTGGTGATGTTCCCAGAAAGCATTTTATATAAATTTTACTAAAATTGTATTTTTCTGCATCAAAATAAGGCTCATCTTACCTGACAAGTTTCCAGTATTTTCAAGTAGCACCAGTTGCATTTATAGTGCCCTGAATAGATGTTATGGTACTATGTTCTGTCAGTCAACTGCTCAGAGTTAACAATAGGCTCTGCAGGGCTTTTATGATCAAGAAAACAATCAAACATTGAGAATTAGCTGATTGGATACGTGACAATAGGTCCATTGTATAGTCTAACCAATGAAAATGTAAATGGCCAGCAAAATGTGTCAGGACATAGTGCCTTTAAGTAATGGCATAACAATGGAAGAATTGGACTTAAAATATGGATCAAAATCCTTTTTTGTTAGTAGATTATAAGCAGCCATTCACAAAGAAAGAGTTGTTGTAAAGTCTTTTGATATCTTTAATGTTTCAGACCATTTATATTGCTGTTAGTGTTTTAAAGGTTAAAATAACAAAGAATAAAATATTAACATTCACAATTATATGTAAGGTACAGAAGCCTTTACTCGTCCAATTCCCAAGAATCTTGTTTTCTCTTTATTAGCTGATATATGCAATCTTTGATATTTTTTGATCGAAAACTGTAAATGAATGGGTTCAGAGCTGAGTTTAAAAACATAAACATGTCACTCAACGTGTCAGCTATATAAACATCATCTCCTGCGTACTGAAAACGGCCAGATATTAAAAACAGTATGCTTTTTGGTAAGTAGCATATAAGTAAAAGTGTTACGACAATCACCACAGTACTCGTTCCACTTCGTTGCGACGGCCGCCTTACTGATCGTTTTACGACATCTGCCGCAAAATCGCGTGTTGAGCGAAATATGGACTGCGCCCGTTTTCGTCGCATTTTGAAGTCCCCGTCTGAATCGAGCAATGAATTAATCGAGCCTCTAGATTCAATAGCCGTTGTTGAAGGTAACGTTAGGCGATTGGTTGAGTCAATCAAAGAATTGATCGAGGCTCTAGATTCAATATCCGGCGTTGAAGGTAATGTTAGTAGATTGGTTGAATCAGTCAATGAATTAAGCGAGCGTCTATATTCAATATCTGTCGTTGAAGGTAAAGTTAAAAGATTGGTTGAATCAATCAACGAATGTATCGAGCCTCTAGACATTATATTTGTCGTTGAATTTAACGTTTTGGGATTGGTTGACTCACTTTCGGCAACAATAAGCGGTGGAACTGCAAGGAATTTCAAAGATCGAGCTGCTACTCTATTTTGCGGACCTTCAGAATGTCTATTTGCTTGACTATTATCAATATTAATTGAATATCTGCGCATTCTTCTGGTTGTTGTTGCTCCAAGAAATACTCCCGAATCGTCCTGATTTTGATTAAAGTCAAATGACTGAATACTTCGCGTAATAAGTGCGGCCGCGGCGATCCTTCGCCTTTGTCGATACATGACTCTGATGATTTTAAAATAGGACAGAATTATCATTATAAAAAACCCAACTACTAAACCAAACAACAGCTGGTAGCTAATTGTTATTGGAATACCTTTAATTAGAGGCATAACGGAAAGTAAGCCCCAGGTGACCCAAACAATAGCGACTATTTTCCCGTAACGAGAGTTTCGAGCGAATTTTTGATAACGAAACGGAAAGGTGACGGCCAAGCATCGATCAACACTGACCATTGCAATACTGACAACTGACAAGCCGACTGCAAAGATACCAAAATATCTGTAGGCGGTTTTCATTTGGCAGTTACTGTGGTACTTCATTTCAAGGACACGAATCAGAATGCTCAAAGGCTGTACTATCAAGCCAATTATCAGATCACAGAGACACAAACTGGCAACCAATACGGTTGATGGAAAGTGTAGCCTTTCGAATTTCCAAAGTATGAATAGGATCATTAGGTTACCGAGCACGGCCGTCAGCATAGACAAGCCATTTATAATGGATGTGAAATAAATTGATATCCTCACTGCAACTGATGGTTGAGGTCCAATTTGAATGAGCGCAAGACAGTGTTCTTCTAAAGTGGTATTCATATTCGCGTTGTTTATGCTGTCAAGATGATTTTTATATTATCGTGTCTAAACCTTCATGCGTATCTTCTTCATTATAGTTTACATTAATTTCCGCATGCAACCTCCTTTGAATTCACCGATTCCCCTGCTTGTATCTGCCCAGATGCACAGCTCCAATTGAAATTCAATATGACCTTTCCAACCTTGTTACAAAGCAGCTGTCATAATCAACTGCTATAATCAACTGCTATGAACCAAAATGAGCTAAATCATGTCCTTTCAGCGCGATAAATGAAAGTATGTCGCCACTTCCTGGTATCCTTGTACCAAATTCTACCCTTTGCTAGTCCAAAGTGAGCCAGGCATCTGTTATTTTCCTAGTGCCAGATTCTCATTTGCCAAATGCCTTAACCACCAGATATCAGCATTAAGTCGCACTGCTCTGTTTGTCTGCAATAAGTCCTGAAACGAATCGCTTTTTCCAGGAAGTCAAATTCGACGGCCACGTTACTGCGAACCGGCTAACAAGCTATAATAGATCTTTGATACCACCGCATCCCACGCAGAAGTAAAGTGAAATTTTCTTCACTTTCAGTCTTGTCATACACAATTTTGATCTGATGGTGACTGTGACTGTACGGTTTGATTGGACTTTGTTTTTTCATTCAAACCTCTTACACTTAAGTTTCACTGTTCACGAGCATTCAGTAGGTCGCAGGTCTCCGCCATTTATCGATGGGACAGGTCAATGGTCCTTTGAAGAAATCTTTACTGCGTCATTAAAAATGGTTCAACTAAAAGAGAAATCTATCAGTTTCTATGTTCACTAGCAGTAACCATTTGAAAGAGTGATCCTGTGCTTTTAATCCGAGATTTCTCTTGAATTCACACAAAGCCGGGTGGATCAAGTCGTTTGAAAGAGTAGTTAAACCAGAAATGCTATGGCAAATAAGACCATGGATAATTTGTCTTAGAATGCAGTAATAAAGAGACTTATAGATTCTGTGCTTTGTCGAGCAAATTTTCCTTCGTCATTTTATACTTAATCAAAGATCCCAGATGTATACGGCAGCTATTAGATCAACCTTTAAAACGCTACCCAATAATGTATACAAACATCTTTTGTCATTGAGATTTTCTAGCGCATATTTGTTTCATCTGTGACAACAGTTTGTCGATAGAAGGCTCTACTTGTCTCTAATAGATATTATCATAGGGTGTTTGGGCTATGAGTTGTTTTGGTTTTTGTTGGTATCTGAAGGTAAAGGACTGAGCTATATGTAAGATTGCAGTCCGGCTAATTTGCGGTTGATTGAGTTGGGGCTTGTTAAAAGCTTCATTTTGCTTTGCTCAGCTGCAAACTGAAGCGGCCTAGTCTGACTTATACTGAATTACTGAATATATTGCCATGCATTATTCTTACTACCCAAAGGTTTCTGTATGTATAATGAATTTCCTGGTGTTCTGGCTACTGGCCAAAGTTGTTCGCCGTTGCATGAACGTATTACTAGTTACGTAATGTAAAAAACCAATTGTTTACATATTCGCCTAAACCTACCCACAATGCAATATCACAGAAACGTCTACATCTGCCTAATGAGCGTTGCATAATATGCCTCCAGCAATGAATTTCGAAGAGATCTGCGTATGAGCAGAAGGTACTACTTAAACCAAATTAGTTGATCTAGAATCAAACTGTACCCTTGTTTATAAAGAAAAGGGATATGTTCTTTCCCGTTTGCAATTGTATCAAAGAATATCTTGAGAATCAGTAGAACAGATGCGGTTTCGCTTTGACACCATTAACTAAGGCTGACACAATTGTCAATAAGCTTTAGAGGGACTTTGAAGATGTTCACCGATCGTATCCATATATGACTAACCTTTGTCTTTGGATTTTGTTATCTACTGTGCAGACACTCCCAGACTCGTTTTACCTGTGTACAAATACATCGTTGGTTTTCCGTTCATCTTGTAATCTCATGTACTGTCCAATAGAACGATTCGTTCAAGCTTGTTTCTCTGCTAGCACTTTCATTATTCCCTCCCATAATTTGCAAAAATAAGTTTCTGCTGTCATTGATCAACTCCTAATCTATGCCTATCAAATGAGGCCAAGAAAGGTTCTCATACCGAAAACTGTTGTTGTTGTTTTCCAAAGCAATGAGATGCGGTTATTTGAATTTATTTCAAACAAGCTAACAATGTCTGTCCTGCATAACACTGAAAGTTTTAAATCTTTATTTCCGATACAGAAAATTTGCTAGCGACTGAAAATATGAGCCTAACAAACAATGGTATAAGGAGATTCCTATCTGCTAACTTGCCTTGGAATGACACTCGGTTCGGTAGCTAAAATATGACAAAAAATAGATTTTGGAAGCACCGTGTTAAAGATTATAGATATTAAAGGTTTGAAGACCAAAGATTGGCCTAAATGGGTTTTAAATAGGTACAAGTTTGTTGCGGTTTTTGTGTAGCTTTTATTCAGAGTTTGTTTTATTTTAGGCCCGGTCAGTTCTTGAGGAGGCCCACGAAGCCAATTTCCTGCACCATGCCAAATGTAATTTCAAGAAGATTCCTGGAAAGATTTATTATCTCTACAAAAGGGCATCGGGAGAATTTTACTTTTCAATCGTTTCTCCCAAGGTATGCTATCGATTAACTGTCTTTGATATAATAGAAAGGGGGTGTAACTCGTCTCAAACGAGTGACAAACATAAAGGTACAGGCTATCAAGACACAGTTGTATGTAACCGGTGTTTTAATGCTTGTGGTAAACAGTCTTTTACATTTGCAAGGATTACAGATGTGAACCTTTTGCACTTGTTTTGCAATCAATCACGTTTTTGCACACTTTCCATTCCTCTCTTCGGCTGGCTTTTTGTAACAGCCTTTTACTGCATTATAGTGTAAGAAGCATAGCTGCACCCAATTGTTACTAGCATCAACTTAATGATTAAACAAGAATATTGATATCAAATGATAAATTGATTACTACAATAAAATAGTCTATTTAGCAGAAAATTTTTATAAATTTTTAAAATTTTTATAAATACGTAAAGTTTCGCTGCTGCTTTTAAAACATCTCATTCATATTGCAATTTCTTGTTTTCATTCTCCTGTATATGTCTGTACGTATATGCATTTACACAAGTAAATTAAAGGCACGTAAATTAATACTCGGCTCTTTTGTCTATGGTAAAACACAATAGGGTTTGATTGACCAGTGATCAATTTTTATGAAAGCTCCTAAGATTTTTGCAGACAAACGTGTATGGTGGTAGCAAAGCAAATTATCTTGACCGCTGTTGCTAGTTTGGTTGAATCATATGTTAAAAAGGAAGCCGTTACCTGTTAAGGCAGATAAATCAAGAAGCGAGTCAAGTAACAAAGTCACTATGGTTCATACGAGCTTAAAATCCTTTTCAATGTAAACAGTTTGTTTATGTGCGATATTGCACAAAGAACGTACAGCATATTAACTCTACTGAAGACTGCCTGTTACAAATATAAGGTGCTCCTTTTAGATTTGGCCTTTGGCTACTGTTTTTCCGTTCCTTTAGCTTTGCCTAAGGTCCTTTGAAAAAGGACCTACAATTTTTCATACCTACATTTCCTTTAATCCATGCGACAGAGCTGCAAAAAGTATCGGAATCTGGGAACTAGATTCCAAGGAAACGTTCAGCTTCCTTGTCCAGGACTTTTTTAACAGATAAAGCTGCAGACCTGAAGTAGGCAATCTATGTGCTTTGAAAAGTGCTGTTTCAGTTGCCTTTTATCAGGCTACGATTTTTGATCTTTACAGATCAAAAGCTATGAAAATTACATGCATCCGAAGTTTTCTTCCTGCTAGCAATACAATACTTGACTTGAGTCTTTACTGAGGTCTTGATAGACTTTGCAAAGTGTTGAGACTTTATTGAGTTCTTGGCAGACAGACTTGGCAAAGTGTTTTATTGAAACTAAATTACATCCTGATGTTTTTTCAAGATCATACTTGTCCTTTGAATATTGAGATGTCACCATTTATTAATGTAAAATATCATGTTGCCACGTGTACCCATCATATGAAAGGCTAAAAAAGCTGGCTGATAAGTATAAACAGGTAACCAGATTCATCTTCCCTAAAGCTGGCATTGTAGAGAGCACCATCTATGTTGAGGTTTTCTGCCAGTCAGTAAACATATCCCCCATTTGGTTCACAAATCAGTTTTTCACATAGTCAATATTCGCCAAAGACAAACAGAGATGCAAACAACTGAATTAGATATTTTATTGGAAATTTAGAAGTCCTTGCATAAAAAAAGTTTGTGCGTACAATTCGTAGTACACAATACTTTCACCTAACAGAAAACTTTTTGTCTTTTTTCCCAGGTTCCCAGAAAAAACCTTTTTTTGCAGCTTTGCCATGTGATAATTTATTGCTACCTGAAACATGAAATTTACATCTGCAAATCTATTTTGGGCAAGGCAGCGGACTGCAGCAACTTTTAGGCCCGTCGCTGCGAATTCTTTCCAAAAAAATTCAGTTGGGACTTTTTTAATTGCTTTCGGAGTCATTTCACTTAACAATGTATTTTGTTTGATTCTTTATAGGAATGGGGCAGCTCCTGCCCGCATACTTTCGTCGACGCGTACAGGCTGGAGCATGACATGTCTTGGACAAAGGAGGAAAACATCAAAGTTCGAGATGATGAATTACAAGTAATCGACCGGATTTTCCATAGCAACAGCTTGCCGAGGCTAGATTATCTAGTGGACGCTGCGCACGAGAAACAAGATGACTTTCATCACCATCACAATACGGACAAACCTTTAATCGAAGAGCATTTTGAGTGAATTTGTTTGAGGCTAATATACTTTAAATAGCATTTTGGTGACCAAAGTATATTCAAAATGGTCTAAAAGCGATAACGATTTTCTTTCGAAATCAAAACTTAATTGCTTTCATTTGAGCTTTTAACTCAGTTTATTCTTATTGTAAAATGGCAAAAGTATTGAACTTATTGAACTTAAACCCACTGCAGTTGTTTGAAACAGCTAGTCCAAACCGTGGTAAAAAATTCTATATTTGCCATGTTGTAGCATGGCAAAAGATGCGCATTAGCTAGTGCGGAAATTGTTTACCCAAAGCTAGTCTTGCAGTGGCGTGTCGAGATTTTGCTGAAACTTCACTATACTTTTGTCACCCAAGCTTATATGCCATATAACCATATTTTCATTGTCATAAGCTGCTTTTTGCAGCCACGTGCAGAATTTTTCCAAGTAAAATTGAATATTAAAAACATAAAATAATTTATCCATTAATCGTTCTCAAATATTTTGTTGCCTGTTGGATTGTTGTGAGTGACTTAATAAACGTTGATGATAATAATTTTAATGCTAAAACAATCTAGCCAGTCTCTAATTACAGTATGTTCTTATGACAGCGTTTTTCAGTAAAACGCTGCTATAGCAACAAGCGTCAATCGAAGCCACGTTGTTGGTAGGGATTTGCTCGCTTTATGTTGCTGCTTTTGTTGTTGTTGCTGCTTTTGTTGTTGTTGTTGCTGCTTTGTTGTTGTTGCTGTTGCTACATGGATAAAAGTATCCTTTTTGTGGAAGTATGGTTGAAGAAAACCGAATGGTTATAAAAACGGCACAAAAAACGTTGCAGTGGATACGAAGCCTAAGTAATTATAGAGTTACCATAACTAATTTTGAAGCCCCCAAGCAGTTCTAGTGAGATAAAATGGAGTGGTTTAGTTTGAACTGAAAAACAAACGAGACAAACGGAGAGCACAGATCAGTAAAACACGAATAAAGTAAGATAAAAACTTTAATTGAAATATTTTCTAACATTACCTTCGAAATACAATCGGAAATTTTCAACTTTATATTAACTTTTTATTGTCATGAGTAAACAGCAATAAAAATTCTAGAAAGTATATTCAGAACCCAACGAATAATTTACACCGTTTTGAAGTGCGATATATTGAACTAATAACTAACAATTTAATACGAGAGAAGATTTACTGTAACTCGCAAAACATTTTCGTCTGAAACAGTGGAAACATTTTGGGATTTTAGGATCAGACTCAGTACTTATGCCAAAATTTGTCGTTCTTAAAGAGTTTACAGAAGAACATTGAAGAAAGTTTCTATACAAAAACTTTCCAAAATGTCGTGTAAAATTCTGTTATTAATCAATTAGGTTCCTTACGATATTTTCCAAATGGAACAGTTCTTTAATTAAAATTAACCAGGGCACCGTTCTTGCCATTCTAAATTAGAAGGAATTTCCAAATTAGAAGGACATTAGGTATTTTTATCGTGCAATTGCTCGTACGATCGTGAAAATGAAGCTACTTACAAATATAAATCACTTTATTACCAAGGGAAATTTGCAGCGTCCGTGAGAAATAGCAAAGCTTTCTGGCAACAAGGGGCTACTCCTTTTATAAAAATACACCATAAAATGGCAACAAATCTATCATGAGACGAAGCACATTAAGAATAAGAAATGGCAAACCATAGAAAGAAATCGTAGAAATAAATTCTATTCACAGTATGAAAATTTAAGCTTGGTGCACTTCATATAGATCCAGACTAAGTTTACAATGTACCAGATTAACTTTATCCGCCTTAAAATTAGTTCAGATAGGTATCGTCTTTGTGTTCATGGCGGTTTGAAAGTGGCCTTCAAATTAGCTCACATAGGAAAATAAATTGAATTAGTTCCGATAGCCCTCTGGTACAGTGTACATCTCTACCTTGATAAACTTTACCCACATTCACGAGGAAGGTGAATCTCTATTAACAAACAAGTTGGAAGAGGAGATTTATGTTGTGGTTGCAAATTAGCTGTTTAGAACGACCTTGATTTCTCTTCGCATGATTGTTGTCATAAGTCACTTATCCGGAAGAAGATAAACGGGGGGAGGGGGGGTTGCATGGTGGCATGGATATAATTTATCTGGCACCGCATATACAAGGCCATTCAAACAAGTCTTATGCGGATGAAATCTATCTAGCACAGTATAAAAAGAGTCTTTATATGATAGAAAATATGGCAGCAAAAACTATTAAACTACTGGTGTATAGAAATCTTGTGTAGAGGAAGGAAAGAAAGACTGACTCATAAAGTCATAAAATAAACAAGTATTTGCTACAACTGATACTGATACAGCTTAACTCTACCAATTCGTTTTATTTTTCTATTATACCGACCAACGCAACAGCACCAAAATTCCTCTGCAATCTTGAAATTTCATCTTTCTTTTCGGACATACAAACCTTTTCATGCACAGATGGCCAACATAGTTAACCTTATATGACTGCAAACAAGCTACTTGGCAAGGAAAGGAAGAAAATTTAGGATTCCAACAGGAGCTGCTTTTTGTAGGCATTCGGCTTTCATAGGATATAATTTAAGTAAGGCTGTTCCAATGTCAAGCTTGTTACTATTCAACGTACAGGTCAGACAACCCTCGGGTTCACTCACATAGACGTTAGATCTGTGCATCACATTGCTCTTCTGAATGCTCAAAGTATCCGAGATAACACTTCATACACTAGCAGGCCAGCCAGCCAGCCATTAGTCATAACTGATGCCATTCGTGGTAACTAAGTGGTATTCTGGCAATTCAAAATTCTGCAAGTGCTGCAACAGACGCTGCGCTGTCATCGATCGAGGAAACAGTGCTGTGCTTCGCAGTGGCCAGGCAGACACTGATAGAGCGTTTGAAGTCATTGTCAGCGAGCAGCACAAATTGAAGTGGAACCTTTAGACATGAAAAAATTGCAGCATTGAATAAAGTAAAAATCAACTTGGAAAAGACGACGATCATCGTATTCAATTTCTTAATAAAAATGCAATAAGGGTTTCAATGGAAAATAAAAAATGAAGGTAGGATTACTGCACATCCACCTCATTCATTATTTTGATGGAATGTAGTTCATTTGTATGAAATCCTACGAAACTGTTAACACTGTTCAAGGCTGTGTGCCCGTAAAGAGTGCAACTGCGTGCTGGTTTTTCGAAACTGCTAATGAAATACTGGTACGAATGCAGCTTTCTGTGTTTTGATTGGTTTTGACTTAGATAATCGTGCCGTGAGTAGCTTAGACCAAGTACCACCACAACTCTACGGACCATAGATAGAAGGACACACTTCCTTTAATATTTTGCAGTGAACAGGCACAGAACAGATTTGATTGGCCACTCTGCAAGGCACTTAATAAGATAACGACTGCAATAACGACTGATGACATTCAGGGTGACATGGTTAAGTTATTAAGTTACCAAACATACTATATCAGACCGAATGTTTTTAAAATGAAAATAAGATTTGCATCTGGATTCTTCATTACAATTAAACTGTCAAAATTCAAACGTGATTATGAAAACGCATAACAGAATGAAAGATACTTCACCATACATTACAAACATAGTCTACACTTCACAAAAGGACGTTGTGACACCTGAATGAGACTTTGTGAAACAGTTTTGAAAAAAAGACCATCTGATGAAAGGGACGTATAAATCAAATTTCAAGTTTCCACAAGCAACAGAATGAAGGTAAAAACATCTATATATCGTAATTTTCAAGAGATTTCATATATTCACTCACCTGGTATAATGTATGCCAAACTGCGAAAATTTTTTGTTCAAATTTACCAAGCTCGTATTCAGAGTGAAATTTCAACACCCAGGTTCGTTTTGATGTTTCCACATAGCTATCTATACTATCATCAATTTGCTAAAGTAAAGGAAAAACAATACTAAAATGTAATAACTATCATATGTACCAAGTCAATAGGAGCTAAATGACTTTTTAATATTTTGACTGACAATGGAATAATGGAGGGGATATAAACTATAAGAAAGCATATTTTGATAAATCAAAAGTAGTGAATGAGAAACAGATGATCTGAGAAGCCAAAAAAAATTTAACTTGATTAAAACTTTCATATCTTCACGAAGGTATTGTTGCTAAAACATACTCCGATACAATCATATCATTGTGTCTGGAACATTCGTAGGTTGTTGTAATTGTGTAGCAAAGAAAAAACAAAAGTCACATTTGGATATGGAGTTGAATATAAAGGGCAAAAGGTCTTTTTTGCATTGTTCGGAAAGTTGGGAGAAGCGTGCTGTGATCTATATACTAAAACTTACACTCACAAAAATAGTTGCCAAATGAAGTTATGCCGTTTGAAAGAATTAAGAATTGTCTTTGGGTTATTTTGAAGGATGAGGGTACCAATGTGCTAGCACCTTCAAGTTTATATTGTTATATATTGAGTTAACAAGCAATGAAACATAATACTTTCAAGGAAACAACGCAGCATACCACGGCACAGAACGAACGATCCTCGTTGTCAACACATATTTGCGGGATATCTTGAATTGTGCAAGAATCTATTAACTGCAGTCGCTTTGTCCTGGAGTTTTCGATGAATATGTACAGCTATAGGTAGAAAATACGAGACATCAAAAGCTGCAAAATGCAAAATATATTCCCAGACTAGCAGCAGAGAATCCATAATAGGAAAATGCACTAATACTGCCTATAGATGAATTTAAGATGGCAATATAAGTTTATTGGGTTTTTATCAAAGGATGTCAAACCATAGGAGTCGTCTGTTTCTCTTGGTTAAAAAACCATCAAACAACGCTTCTTATGAAATTAGCTTAGGTCCATGGGTTTCAGATTTCGAAAACAAGAAGTAATATATACTTTCAAAATATACTTTCAAGCCCTATACAGCCCCTTTTATAAACCCAACCTTTTTACTCATGGGTATACACCACACTATTTCTTACACTTTTACTGTACCGGATCTTTTAAGTTGAACAAAAACTTAACCTGATTAAAGGTAATGATTTAAGGTTTTTTGAGTGGAATAACAGAATTCAATAGAGCCTGAAATAATCTAAATACTTTAACTCTGTCAGTGCAAAACAGTCTTCGATTTTCATCTAATCTTGCATCTTCAAATGAATTCAATGGTTGTAAGCCGGGTGTCGTCTGCTGAATGTTAAAGATTTCAAGACTGAATAAACGTCCAAACCCGAGTAGACACTGGTTCATAAAACATTCTTGAATTGAAGACTTGATACAAAAACCATTGGAACCCGGCAAATACTTTTGGTAACTAATTCTTTTTAATATAAAAATGTTTAGTTAAACCTGCATGCTCTACCCACAAGTCAGAGAGGATATTTAAATCGAATGAGGAATTTCAAAAATTTTACAAATAGGTTTTTGTATGCCTACACGATGTCTTACCTTTGTAGCCGAGAGAGCCAAAGCTCTAGGAGCAACACCTTCAATGAAAGGGCGGACCTGGCTGTCTAGGCCATGCTTCTATTGACGAAAAAGACTCTATTAGGATGGTAGAAATGTTCACATAATTCAAATTCGACAAAATGTTGATAGAACTGCCTTTTATTTTCAACAAAAAAACACAATCAAATGGTTCATCGAAAGGAAGATGACAAATGATGAAATACTCTAGAAAAAATGTAGAACGAGACAACCCTTTCTTGCTTAGAGGTTGGCATCGTTCACAATACGAAAGTAAGAGTTTTGGGAGCAACACAACAAAGGCCTTTGGAGATATTGGTCAGGAAAATGATAAGGTTAAGGCAGTTGTATTCCAAATATAAGCATGAATAACGAACGATATTATTACGACTAAACTAAACAGTTGAGGCTTTGGTCTCAAAATTCCTATTTCTTACAGTATATTTGTTTACTGCAGCACTTAGTCGATATCAAATGAGCCATCATTTCTTTATCTTACCCAATCGGAACTCAATAAGATTGTCAGATAGAAGGATCAAGCTACCAGCGCTCCAGTTGAGGCTGGTGCTGCTTTTACGGGTTGTCTGGAACTAAAGACCCTTGGCAAACAACCTTAATAGCTAAACCCAGTAAAGCATCATAGAGAAAAACCAGTAAAGCCTCATACCGAATCTGCTACAACTTGGCAAATGTTTACAATCCAATCATTAGCATCTTCTTCAGAGGAAGCAGCCAATTCTAGCAGAGGGGTTGAGCCATCGGTGCTAAGAACCTTGGAAATAAGTGTGAAAATACTGCAAATTGTTATCAAGTGTGATATTGATATATTGATAATGAAAATTACCGTTTACCGGGCTGTCATAAAGTGCTCGACACCGTATAGGCAGAGCTGTACATGTATTTATAAAGATGTATAGACATGATTTAAAGTAACTAGCATACAAACATGAAACATTTGATTCTTATGGGATTCATCGGAATAAAACAAAGAATTATCCAGTTTCAACGTTTAAAATTATCCAGTGCTGAAACAAGCAGTGCAAATTTTCCCACCAAAGTCAATGTGTGGCCCTAAGGAGTGGCCCTTCTCTCTATATTTCGGCATTTGAGGTGTATTTATTTCCATTAATTTTCGGAATCACAATCGATAATAATATATTCAAAGAATATTTCAGGTGTTGTTACATACACTAGAAAACACGATATATACATGCCAGACAGTATTAATGGTTTTACATGTAATACAATCAAACCTATGTGTTTCATAAAACCAACCTTGAAGCCATGAACCTTTTCTGATGGTTTCGTCCTAACACAGCCTCCGCACTTATTTCTACAACAACAAACAACATTTTTAGGAAAAGAGGAATGGGCAGGTTTTTAGTTTTTGTTCGGGCAATTAATCACGCTCGTCTTCCAGACATGCACGAGCCCCTGTTTGAGGGTCATTGCATATGCGCATTAGAAGCCCTGGCGAGAATTTCAAGAGTTTTGTGATCCAAGATAGAACAGCTGTGCGAATGTTATCAATGCGCATGAGCTATGACCCTGCAACACTGATTGGTTAAAGACGGTATTGTTTCAAAACAAAGGACTAAGGCTTCGTCTCCCGAACAAAAATGTTTAAAGGACTTTCGCAAGCGAGACTATACGTCGAATGATATAGATCGATGATAGAATGAAATAAACAGGTTTTCTAGAAGAAAAACATTGAAATTACTTGGAAGGTACTAACCGTAGATCAAAAACTTGTTTTAATTCATGATTCCCCTACGATGTAGTAATAAAGCTTTGTCGGAATTTGGTCAGAAGATTTTAAACGTTAAAGGATTAGGGAATGTGTTATTTGATTCTATGCCAATACAATTAGCAGTCATTGGTTTAGAGAATGGGTTTCATTTTGAAGCCTAAATTATAAGGAAAGGTGTGTATTTTTGATAAGAAACGAATCTTGTTTAAAAAAGATACACTGTGTGTTCCTTCAGTAGATACAGAAATGATACAGCAATATTTATACAGAAATGATGGGGGAGGTTAGGTTAGGTGCTAGTAGATAGACTAAAAATTTCCGTATGTTTATAAAAAGGCACCTCTATGTGATGTAATCAAACGTTGAAAACTCACCTTGGAGTAATACTCGTACAAAGATGCGCCTCTAGAAATCAAAAAACGGAATTTTGCAAACTATTCGAAACATCGTAGAAAATTCGATAAATCGATAAATGCAATGGATTCTTTCATGTTCTGATTTACGTTATTACCGACAAAGCAAAAGAAACTCAGAAGTATAAGGGTCGATGGATTCATGTAAAGTGTGAGCGACCCACCTCAGTCCAAAAATCGAAGCTTCCCAGTGTGGAACTACACCAAGATAGCTTGTTTTTCTTTGCAACAGACCAGATTTGAGAACTTAAAAAAGACAAGATTATCAACAAACTTTACTACATGAACAATTCACATACATACTCACTTCACATACTATCACGCAGCATAGTGATTTAAATAGAAACGCAGACTGTGTACCACAGTTTCGTTAACAGAAAAGCATCCACGACTCGTTATCCAGCAAAACCAGTAAAGTGGCAACATGACAAAAAAACATCGTATACAAAATACATAAAATCTCTCCAAATCGAGAAAGTTCAATGCACCTTTTACATCTGCCGTTTGAGAACTTATTGAGTGGAAGTCCACCAGCGCAAAATGAAGCAGCTCGCTTTCCTAAGAGGAAGATACACACATTGTTAAGAAACACAATCAATTGGCTTCAACGTCCTTTCTGTCCTTAAGCATTCTAATGCAGACAATGAGTACAACAATGACGTCACTAATTACTTTGCCAGCACCCTTATAGTGGCAAAGTGAAGACGCAATAATAATTTATCCACAGAATGTTTCAGTTTGATCACAAAACCTGAATGAACACTAAAAATAACTCTAAATATGCAAAACAAGTTAAATAATCTGTTCCAAATTGCCAAGATATGACACATGAGCTCAGTGTCTTGTCAATCAAATCACTGTGGTTCGAGATTTATGAAACAGATAAAAACAACAACAACCACTTAGCATTATATACACCAATATAGCTTTTACTGGCCATACCTCAGCAAATATGCTAAGGATTTAGCTTATTATGCTTATTTACAGGCACTTAACTGTGCTCTGTGTTTCATAATGTGTTCCAAATTCTAAAATCCATTTTATGACGTCATCCATTCGCCACTATATTGAGACTGCAAATAACTTCAAAGAACTTTTTGAAGTTAGATGGGGCTATTGAAATTGAGGTTAGGAGTAACCAAATCTGTTCAAGTGGTTAATGTTTTTAATGTTTAACTTGGAGATAAAGAACACTAAATTATCAATATTTTGGCTCATTTTAAAGCTTCGTCTTCTGCAATCAATAAAAAAGCGCTGCTCCGTCGACATTATAAGTTTCATCTACTTATTGGTGAATCATCACTAACAGCACAAAATTAATTTCTTACCTCGACATTCTCAATGTAAAGTAACCAGTCTTTTATTTTGAGGTCCAGGTTTCTGTGGAAGTCAACTTTCATTTGTTCAACGGACACCGTTCTTGCGTTCTGTGCTGTTAAACTCGATGACAGTGCAAGAATAATATTTCTGAAAACAGAACATGCAATTGCAAACCAAAATCTGACTTTATTCAAGATAATGAGCTTCCTCAAAATATGTTCCACAAATCTTCTGGAGCTTTATAACAGCATAGAAGTCAATAAATAACTTGATAACCACACCGAACAAAAAACAGAAATCGCCAATTAATCCTTAAAAAGATAGTAGTCTTGACAAAATGTAAGAGACCAGTGAAAATTCAATAAAAACAATCTGCACGGAATCGTCAAATCTTGTTAGAGAATGGCTTCCTTTCCCCATATCATTTTTACCAAACCATGCCAATCATATTTATAATCGCTCTCAAACTCTACTCTTGAAATTACACATACTTAGTAATGATTTCATTGCCAGTCCACAGTTGCAACTTTCCTTCATCGTGAGTGATAAGAACATCTTGCATATTGACTCCAGACTAAAACGACATAAGAAATTGCTCATGTCATAAACCGAAATAGCTGCTAGGCTACAACCAGCAATACCTTAGAAGGCAGAAAATAACCTTAAGAGGAAAGAATCAAACGAAAGCTCCCATGCCTTTCGAGCAAGTGACCAAGGAAGATGAAAATTTTCGGAACTTTGGGTAGTTCATTGTATGATTTATGATTTGGAGAGTATGATTTGGAAACAACTGATGCTTTTTCAGGTAATAATGAAGTTTCTTGGGAATTTTGAACTATTTGGCAACCCGAAAATATTGGTCCAACTCAATCCCTTCTTTCGAAAATTTAAAACTTTTTTGGCCAACATTATAAGAGCATGACTGGTTGGATGATAATTTCTAAATTAATGTCAAGTTACTCAGCAAAATGCAAAATGGCTTAAACTTCAAAAAATATTAACGATTGTTGCAGAAAAGAGCTTTTTTTGCAAACGTAGTATCGTTCTGATCGACCCGTCTACAAAGTACTCAAATTTGCCTTACACCAAGTAAAAAAAATTTACTGAAAAATTTGAAATTCTGTCAAAAACAGAGAGAAAAGACAACAGAAATGGCGAGTGTTAAACGCACCTGAATGCGATTGACGCTGTCAATAGGAATCGAAAGTTCCTTACTGAAACCAGAATCTTTAGCTTCTGCAAAAAGTGAAGAGTGTTTCTAGATTTTGTTTTGAAATTACAGACAACATTGCTCAGGTCGAAAAACACTTAAAGTGTATGACCTGAGTTAAAAGTTGAGATCTCAAAGCGATTCCGGTTTGCCAAATGTAGATGTTATAACCATCCAATCAAAACGCGAGACTCAAAGCTCGTGCAAGAATCGCAGTGAACTGAAGGTTATTTATAGAACCGGCCGTTTAACTTAACTCAGGCAATTCATTTTAATATCAGAGTAAAATTCAGGCGAGTTTTGTCTTTTATCATGCGGATGTTTTACTAGGTAGAAAATGCGAAAACAAATGCCAAGAAGAATTAGTTGCAGAATGCTTGAAACAATAAATAGGAGATAAATGGTGGTCAGAAAAGGTGGGAAAACAAGACAAAAGATACTGCTGGCTGACAACACCAAAGTGTAGTAACATTATGATGATGATGATGATGATGATGATGATGATGATGATGATGATGATGATGATGATGATGATGGGGGTGATGTATAGCTACTAACTAAATATTAAAAAAATGCCCAGGGCGAAACAGTGCAAATCAGGACAAAGATTATAGAAACTAGGATATTATACAAAGATTGATATGCTGAAGCATAGAGAATGTCTCTCTTAATGATTACAATATAGAAGACGAGCCTAAGTGGTCGAGTTTACTGAACATAAAACATCCAGTTTTAGGTCCAAAAAACATAACAGTTCTATGGCTGTTAGCCGATGGAGGGTTATTCAACGAGGTAGTATATTTGAGGTAGGCCAATACATAACTTGACAAGAGTTTATAAAGTAAAAGAATTTACCGTTGTGCTTAACTTTTTTTCCTGACAAAGCTTGAAGACCAAATCATAGATGATTTCACTTAAATTCCATTTCTAAGAAACTTTTATTCAAAGGATACAAGGAATATTTGGAGGAAATAGAGCAAAATTTTATCCGGGGGAAGTTTGAGGCCTTTTCTCAACTCTGATTCAATTATAAGTAGATTGTCAAGAGTCCGCATGAACGGTCAAAGAAATTGTATCGTAAGATCTAGCGGGAGGATATTGTTATACATTACCAGTTGGAGTCAGCAAATATATATTGATATTTGTAATCAACAACGTAAGCTGCTTTCGAATGCCAAATAGATACCCAACGTACACTTGAAAAATCTGCAACGAAAACCAACGGCAAAAATTACAAAAGATTTATGAAAAAAGAATGACAAAGGAGATTGATATGATCAGTGTTATGTGTCAATATATTTGCAGAAACATAGCATATTAAAGTACTTTGCAAACGACATTTTTTGGAGTTTAAATGTTGGATAATAACAAAAGGTAGACCAAAATTGTTTATAATGAGGCGGATCAAATAAACGTGAGAATGGCAAATTTGATTGGCTTCTTTTTTTGACTCTAAAGACGAAAATTACTTTATTACACTTTCGCTTTTCTGTGCTACCTTCAAATGTTGCTGCACCAATGGCTTATCTGAATATAACTAAATATTATCAATATTTGCAAATTCTACAAGTAATGGAAGGAAAAAGGACAATAACATGGTTAACGATAAGTGAAAAAAGAAAAAAACCTATAGAAAAAAATTGCAAGCTGGCTGAAGAAATCTGATATTAAATATCTTAGCACAAAAAGCGAAAATAAAGATTACGAAAGAATACCTTTCTAAAAGCCTCTGTAGATTTCTCAAAGATTTCCAAAGATAGTAGAACTAAGACATTTTTGTCAATGCTAGAATACAACCAGGATATGAATTTGAAATCACTTCACCTATCACTGCGTCAATTTAAAGAATTATGAATTGAAACTAAAGTAGTCTGGTGAAAGTTCTACTCAGAGATTTACAATGACAGTAAAACTAAAGACATTTTTGTCAATTCTAGAATATAAACAGAATATTCATTTTTGACGAAAACAAAATGAAATCAGTATTGTACCTAATTCATGTCCTCTAGAAAGAAATTTTGCATAAAGCTCAGACTTATAGAGCCTTTTTGAACAAAATTAGTGTCAGCAACGCTCAACTAAAAGAGCTCTGTTACCACGCAAGTTGCAAGTTTTCCTATATACTAAATAGTACCTAATAGTACCTAATGATGAATACTAAATTTTCCAGATAATTACCCAACTAGATGGTTTTGTCTAGCAACATAATTCAGACGAAGCAATCTAAAACTAGGTTTTAACACGCAATGTTAACTGTTTCCTTTTTATCGCATTGATTTGGCATATTGAATTAGTATGTGGTACAGAAATATAACTCTACACCGTTGAGATGTGCTATTGATCGAATAAAAATGCAGCAAAAGCTTCAAATTTTAGGAGCTGCATCCAAAAAATACACAAATCTCTTTTCACCTGAGGTCGCGGTACATTCCACAAGAGTCTGCAAAATTAGGCCTTCTAGGAAGCGTTGGGAGTAGAATTCCTGCATCAGAAGAGTGGGTTTTTGATCAAAAACTATCCGATATGATTTTTTAATCAACTCAAGAAAAATGTTTGACATTTGGAAAACAATTTAAGCTTACGATGCGGTATGAGTTTATGTGATTGCTAATTCGATATGTTGTTCTAATGAGAATAATTCCAACTCAACATATCTATCAGCAAAATATGAGCAAACTTGAAAAATAAAATAAGTAAAACGAAAGATATGCTGGATATTTTGTTAAAACGTTCATTCATGTCTCGTTAAAATTATAATACACGAGGCACAAATTATTTGCTCCAAAAAAGTGAGTTTCGATAGAACTTAGCAGATGCTTACTGAAAATGGGTTCGCAAAAAACGTCCTTTTGGACTTTCAATTTTCTGAGAGATTGGAGGTCGCAGAATGGACAAAAATTAACATATTAAACGCGCAATAATTTCTCTCAAGTTATTTTCGATCTACACCTGGATATTCCATAAACGGCTGTTATCGGCCGTTCTTTACTCCGGGTTGTAAAAAATTTATATTTGCAAAAATCTTTTAGTGGTACAGCATTCAAAAGTGCTTTAAAAAAGTAAACGTTTTGAAACACGTTAACAAAGCTTCTTGTATGACACTCTCCGGAGAATATGAAACGCCAGAACATTAATAGAAAAATTTACGCTAGGAAATATGTATATAGGGTTGTGGATAGAAAAAAGCCCATCAGAAGCGCGAGCACACGACTGTTGAGGCTGCCCAATCAGTGCCGCTTGATTATTGAGAATGTTACCAATGGAGTCCTAAGGTGAAAACGAACTCCTTCAGTCTACACAACAGTGGCTTTTTCTATCTACGTCAACATGAAAAAACCACTATTGTGTGGACAGAAAAAGTTTGATTCAAAATTGCATTCAACGACGCTGTGCTTGTTTGTGTTTGTTGCTTAGTTGCAGAAGTACCACTGCACAGACTATTACGTGACACAAAGACCTGTGGGTGTGCCTTATTACCAGCCGAGCAATCGCCTGGCAGGCCTCTACGTTCGATGACTTCATGAAATCAAGAAAGAAAGCTGTAGCTATTGTATTTATAATACAGGGTGTTTTTACAAGCGATCAAAAAGAATTCAAAAATTTAATAATGCTTTCAAAGTCTAAAAGCTTCAGCGCTTAAAGTTAATATGTGTATGTTCTCAAAGGGATGCAATGAATGAGGGTCTATGCGGAAGTGTCTCCTTTCCTCCAAATACGATTTGTGTCAGCAAATTCCATTAATCATTCGGCAGACGAAAAGAAAGACGTTTAATCAAATGAAGTAATAAAAAGAATTAAAGGCGTTTTGAATAAATGATTTCTGGGTCTGATGCAATTCAGCTTTAGGCAAGGAAGGGGTTCTCAAGAAAAATGAAAGAATAAACGTCAAAGGCTGAGTTTCAAGTGGCAATTTACCTGCAGTGGTATCATATCGCGCGGTAAGTACTTTATCGACGCTGTCTTTCGGTAACTGTTCACTCATCGGTGACGTGCCAATCGCATCTGAGGATAATTCTAGGCTTCTTGCGGTATGAAAGGAGTCATCTGGAAGAAAAATATCTGTATGAGGTCTTTTCAAATTTCTTCATTTCATAAATAAATGTTTGTAGTGATGGATCATAAAGTAGCAGGAATAAAAACGGTGAATGCAAAAAGCATCATAACTAAAGATATAACTACATCATAACTACATCATAACCCCAAGTCACACAAGAATTTCTTAAATTTAAGCCTATATAGTATATAAGCAACCTTTATGTGGAGATTCGAAATCTGGGCAAACGTTTGTACACAAGAGTGGATGAAAGGATCACATAACATAAAGCTACACCAAGACTTGTTATCTTTAAAGATATATTTGGCGCCCAGCGTGGGGTGCGATTTATTTTTATAATTCTGTCGTCAATCGACCAGTTCTTTTTGCTGGTAGTATGTGAGACCCTCGCCTCCACTCTGGAGTTGTCCAGTTTAGTATTGACAAAAAGTGACAGAGCTGAGCACGTAACGACATGATCAAAATTTCCAAATGTAGGGCATATATTCCGAACAAAATTTATTGTGTGGAACAGGACGGATTTAAGTTGCGCAAATAAAGCATCCAGCATTTTATCAAGGAGGGTAATGGGAGGGATAGGGAAGGGGGGAGGTGGATAGTTGTTTAGATCTGTCATGACTAAGCAGTTGCCACAAGCTTTTTGAACGATCAGCCTTAAATGCTCCTTGAAAATCAAAAGGTTTAGGTATTGTAAATGTTTAACAAACAACCGGAGCCTCAACGGTACAACTTACATTAACAAGATTTACAAAGCTATAGCAGTATTGCTTAATTCGATTTCAAATGGAAATCCAATTAAAATCCTCGGATGGGTGTCTGGAAAATCTACAGAACTGAAATAAAGCTTCCAGCTGTGTACACAAATTGGCACTGTTGACCAAATACTTGTACCTTCCAATGAAATCTTTATTTGTCAAGAGAGGTGGGCAATCAAAACAAATGCAGTCAAAAAAGGAAGTCAACGAATAAGACACATTCATCATTCATATAGCTAGCCCCAAAAAAACATCAACAGAAGTTCTACGATTTTACTAGTCGTTTTACGTCATGTTGTTTCTAATTCCAGTTTTTGCCTACTTCGAGGCTATGCCAGCAAGGAAGTCTACTAAAATCTATCGATATAATTCCATCGAGTGATCAAATGTATCCCACACAATCTAGGCAAGCTGCGAGCGATGATTTCCACAGATAAATGACCGTGAAAACGCTTGGCTTGGATGCTTGGTTTGTGAGAGAACTGAGTATTCTTAAGTCTTATAAATGTTTATTTAAATCATGGAAGCAGAGCAACAATATATCAGTGCGAATTTTAACTCTTTTCGAAAAAATAAATGTACTTAATTCATAAGGCTTCTGAGCTCTAAAGAAAATTGTTTTGCTGCTAAGCCGCACAAGTGTTGGGCTTCACAAACACTTCTTTTGGCATTAAAGGCGAATACGTACGTTTTTGCACATCTATGGGTTTCTGTAAAATCACTTGTGAGAAAAGACAGATTCACCGCTTTTAGTATTTAGCTAAACATATTTCATATTCACAAAAATTTGGAAAAAACAGACTTTGATTGGGAAAATACATAAATGTGGAAAACAGGTCGTTTAATTATTTATAAAATAGCTACCATAATTGCAAAAGTTTATTTCCAATAGCGATATGGAAACCTGAATTGTGGATAAAACATGTGTTTTTCGATAATTGGTGCAGTTTTGCCATTTTGGATTCCAGTTTTCGCAAAATGACGATAAAAAATTAGCTGTAAACTCAACATAACAGTTATTTTGTACTGTTTTATGCTTGTTTTATTTGCATTTGCGTAGGCTGCATGCATGCATAAGCGAGTAAATACATGAAAGAAGTAACATAAACAGCTTTCCAGTTTAACTCTCAAACGAGTTATGTAGAATTGATGAACAGTTAAACTGAAAAAGTGACCTTTTCACTAAGTTTGTGCAAACTATTAATTTTCGATGAAAGATAGCAAGGCTGAAAAGACTGTTTTGTCATCATGCATCGTAAAAATTATTCCTTGCAATGTGCTAAAATATGCTTGTTTCAATAGCTAATGTATTAGACTGTTAGATCTTTGAGCCTTAACTAGACTCTAAGAAGTTAATTTTTCATGCCAATTCTTATTATTCACTTTCTTATTATTTATGATCATTTTTGCTACATCATATGCCTGTCTTCTACAGCATGTACACCAAAGCTACAACTCTTGCCGAAAATCTTCTAAGATCAACAACATTAATGTCATTTAAATTAGCTGTTCCCCTCTCCCATTTCAAACAATGTTGGATTTTTCTTCAAAGAAATACACTTCCATAGTAGGTATTCTGTATATTAGAAACTATGGTGGCTGAGGTGCTTTTCCAACTTTGTTTTAGGGAGGAAAGGGGTAACTTGGCTTTTTATATAGACGTAAAATGAGAATAGACTGAAAATTGACTAAACAGCTTAGGAACTTTTGGCAAGAATTTTAGTGATGCCAAGAGATGTCCATGACGGTTTGAAAAAATTCAAGCTACTTTGCTCATCTATCTACCAATAAACTGATTGCCTTCTAAAAGAAACTTAACATGGCGTGCTTCGTTTCAGAATCAAGATCTTTTATGGCATTCTGTGTTGCAAAAATTCAAATTTAGAATCTGTTTCCAACCTCTGGCTCAGGTTAAGGTGGTTTTTTCTGTTCTTAACACTTGGTAGGATCGTAACAAAAACATTATAACTAACATGTTATATAAAAAAATTATGGTAGCAAGTTACCCGTGACAGCATCAGCTGGTGGTGATGGCCTAGCAAGCTCTCTCCTAACAAATTCGTCATCGTCCTCGTCGTCCTCATCATATGCACCTCTGGACTTGTCACGGTCGTCTTTATTGGTAGAGCCACTTCTGCAAAACCTATCGAAGGAATCTAGGCTGAGAGATCGCTCTTTATTTCTTGATTGACGTAAATTATCCACATTGTCGTCGAAATCCTCATTGCTCACATAGGTTATGCGATAGGCATCTGAAAATTTAAAATTTGAATCGTTTAATCCTACAAAACGGTCCCCTATTTACTGAGGAAATCACAAATAACTCTAAAACTAGAAAGGTAACGAATCGCAATCTATATTCCTTTTTGAAAATAATTTAGCAATTGTTTTGTAAATTGGCTCTGAAATAATGTGATCAATTTAGAAGAGTTATTTTTCGTTTTGGTTTTTAAAGTTATGAGGTTTTCTTTAACTCTCAAATTGATGAAACTAAAACAATGAACTCGTACAAATGCAACAAAAAGTATTTTTATAGCAAGGAAACAGTGTGAAAAAACCAGAAAAGCAAAAAAGAGTCAAATGGATGTTACAGGATACTAAAATCAAATCTTCTATGCGTGTTAATTAACTCAATAGGAAATGGCTTTTGAAAAAAAACAAACATTTTGCAACATACTAAAAGCTTTTTCGTCTGGCACTCCTCAGAGCATAAAACTTCAGAATAAAGTTCCGGAAGAACACGATGAAAAATATATACCCAGTTGTGGATCGAAAAAAGGCCATCAGAAAAGCGCAAGCACAAGACCGGTATAGTTGACCAATCAGTGCCGCGAGCCTAAAGAAAAAACTCAATATGCCTAAAAGGGAACTGTCTAAGCTTGCCTTCAGAATTGACACTGGAAGGAAGAGTGACATCGGCTTGATATTCAGCATAGCTTGAATCTGCTGGCTTGGAATCCATATCATGTGTGTTATGAAGCTCCGGTGACAGTACCCTAGGGTCAGCGGCCATTGTATCCGCGTTGGAGCTTGATATTTCTTGGTCCAGACTTAGTCCTTGGGTTGCTGTTAGAAGAGTTGTAGCATACAATACCATAAAATAGTAAATTTTCCATTATTTACTTGATCCTCAGAGCGCATTTGCTTTTGAAAACCCTAGCTAGCATCTTTTTTGCCAAAGAAGAAAGCAGGCATCAATGTCAGTCTAAACTCAAATCCCATTTATAATGCAATTTATCACGACCTTCGGCTATTCAAGGCCGATGGCAATTTCTTGAAAAAACTGAAAAATAGAGCTTGAATTTTTCTCTAAGAAGTTTGCATACAATTACAATAAACATTCGTTTTTAACCAAAAAACGCTTGAATGTACAGCATAACTTTGCCTTAAAAGCACTATTACAGAACATGGTTTTATGAAACTTCAGTAAGAACAACTGGAAATGTGCCATAACGCTTGGTGAAAGGAAAGATTCCTGTCGTGTTTGAGAGCGTTTCCTTTGATTCTAGAGTAAACCCGTGATGCAATTCGTGCAGCTTGAAGTATAACTAGACCTTTTGCTACTACACGCGGCAAACTAGGTGATTATCATTGACTATCATTTCAATTTGTCTCAGTGCAGTGAGAGTACTGATTGCAAAAACGGTAAATATAACATAGCAATCAACTGCTTCATAAAGACTATAACAAAATATGTAATTCTGCGGGTACTCGCGCTAAAATAACGCCACCTAGTCCAGCGTTTCTTTACAAAGTCTACATAGTTGGGATTCAAAAGCGTGGCAGAAACAAGACAAGAAAAACAAAATTTCGATCGGGACCGATGAAAATTTAAAGTATTTCCTTCAAAAAACAGCAGCGTACGGCACAGCAGCAGCAGCAAATAGCAACAACACTAAATGTTTCAGCTTCAGCCCACAACAGCATTTTAGCAATATATAAGATCTTTAAACCGCACTCTCTGTACAGTCGGTGTCACAATATAGGCAGATTTGGCGATTTACACCAGTTTAAGACTTGCTTAAAGACAAATTGAGCATGAAATATTATACTTTTATTAATAATTTTCTGATGCTGGATCAAATTGCCAAACTTCAGTCTAGAGGTTTTGTGGCATTTTATTAGCCTGCGTGCAATTCGAAGTCAGTCCTCCTTCTGAGAAACAAAGAATCTAAACATTTGTTTTTCTAACGTCATTAGAAATGTCAGTCATTAATATTCCAATTTCTAGAATTTTTGGATGAGGTTGTACAATCCCGTTTGTATCGTGAGAAAAGGAAGTTAAAAAGCCTATTCGGTATGTTTCATTCATCCGCTAATTACTAATGACCACCAAAAAAGTTTTTAGTTTCCTCTGTCTTGCATTTATCGTGGGAATTTTAGTTCTTTTAAACTACAAAAACGTCACTGAGGGATATTACAAGGAGAAGATACCCATGGCAAAAACAACGAGCATCTTAGGATATTGGTAAAAGTATTGAAGTTTCTCGTGATAGTGGACCCAGAAAAAATCAGCAGTATAAAGGTGTGAGTAAAAAATTCTGAACGTGATAATATTAATAAAGGTATGAAAAAGTGAAAGGGGTGGGAAACATAACTGTATATACCTTGAAGTTTATATTCAGGGTATTTTCAAGCAAGAGAATAACAATCGGATTCACACTTAATTAAAAACAAGGCTTAACTAAACCGTTCCACTTTATTTATAAGAAATTATCCACTCAGCTTAATGTAAGCTTTTACACATCCCATTTTCTCGTCAATTCTGTCAACATATGCAAATGTACAGACCGAAATGAGACTAAACACGAAACCGGCCAAGAACAGTCACAATCCTTAGTCTATCCCTTTCTCAGATATTATTTTCAGAATCACCAATCCACAAAGACCCATTCAAATACAGCTTTTTCAGAAAACCAGCCGGACTGCTCACCAAATACCCTTATACGTTGAGTATCTACTTTTGTGCGTTTTATATAAAAATTATCATGAAATATAATATCAACTGTAAGCAGCAGCTGTAAAAAAGAATATTCACGTCTGACAGCAATTGTTCAATAGCAAGTAGTTAGCACAAAATGATTTCAATGGCCTATTTACTATATTCATACCATATTTCTTTGATTGTAAGCCGCCGTTGTTTATTGGCCGCCCAAAAAAATTCAATTCTAAACCACTTCAGCGTCAGAATATAAATCGAAAGTTTAATATCTAAAGAGCAGATTCAGACAATGCATTCCAAAATCGATAATCTATAATCTTTAGGATTCGAAAAGATTTCTCCCTTATCGCCAAACTTATCATTGTCAAAGTTGTTATGTTATTCTTTCTTATTCTCATCATCAACTGCCTCACTAGTTTAGCTCCACACTAACCAACGCAGGAAATCCTAGCTGGATCGTTCATTGTGATGACATTGGCGAAATTTTAATTCGAAATGAAAAAAACATAGGGAAATTCTCAGTAGGAAAAAAGACGCGGTGCTCTTCATTGTAAACCCGCCGAATATATTATAAGCCGCGGCAAACAAGCAAAGAAATACGGTAAGTCGATTATATGACATACTGGTGTTGCTAAGCAGCAAGCAACCAATCATGTCCGGGTAAATCAACTATGAGCCAATGAGATTCTTACGCTTATCGTTTTCCTCCTTGTTTTCTGCCTGTATATCCAAACCAAGTAAAAACTTCTCATAGACGTCCTCGTCCTAAAAAAAATTAATTAAGATATGCTGAATCTCATTCCCAAACACATTTTTCTTCATAAACACTAAACGTTAGAAAAAGACAATTAAATAGATAAAAATAAACACAAGTCTCAAAGATTAGGGAATATATGCTTTCACAAGAGCAAAAATAAAGGAAAAACGAACATATAAATGAAACAAGTGATTTTGCATAGCCACGAAACGAAAATGAAACTCCCAAAGCAGGGAACTTGAAACATAAACATTCTGGAAACAGATCCCATTCAACAAACATGAACTACAAAACACTTCTAAAAACATTGTTTACCGAAAAAACGAATGATCAAAAAAAGTAAAAATGTCCAATCCATCTGAAAAGCTCTAAACATCAAACATAAAACAAAAATTGAACTGGCACTGGAACAAAACAAGAACACTACCAACGAATAATTGCAACCAAATAATTCTGAGATGCAATAAAGTATCTCTACCAATAGCTACACACTTTGTATTTCGTTCTGTAAAAGGACAAGTTAAACTTCCAGGTAATGCATTAGAACTCTAGTTGACTTAAAAGCATAGATAATAGACAAAGAACCCAAGGACACAGACGGCAAGTGCCCCCCCCCCATTATTCAGAAACAAGAGTAAATACCCAATTTACTTGCTTACAATAGGGTCCTTTTTGCTTACACGTACCTTCTTTTCGCAAAACTTCCTATACTTATGCATCAGAGAAACTCGACACTGTTATTTTGCAGACCAAATGACTACTAGATAAATGTAAAAATATTTAACAATTGACAACAATGAAAATTGACAGAAACATCAACTGGCAAAATGTGGATGGCAAAAAGTATTAATCAACTTGTCCTGAAAAAATAGTTACATTCAGGAACACTCACCTCTACCTCGTCTAGAAACTCGCCATTGTTACCATTGCTGCTAAATTCTCTAGGTTTATCCGGGACAATGACTTTGATTGGGAATGAGTCCTGAAACTAAACAAATTAGCATTTCAGCTACGGTATTGAGTCAATTTTACAACAACATGAAAACGCTCGGAAAAATGTGACAAATATAACGCTGAACAGGTTTTGTGATAGCCAGTACTTTAAAGCCCTAACAGTTGCAATTTAACCTAGTGATAATGAGATAAATAATAAAATAAGTCGAATGAAAGAAAGAGCAAGCATGTAGATCAATTAAGTGTCACAGAATTCTGTGCATTATATCTTTTCTAGCAACAGGACAGTCAGTATTTTTAAAGCTTAATTTCTTAAAATTCAATTCTAGATTTTGCATCAATAAATTCTCAGTAACACAGTACTCGGGGTGACCCCTAGAAAAGACTGAAGGGGAAACTGAAGTTAAAGGCAACATAGTTTAAATTCATATCAAAATTTTCTTTAACTTGTCAATCGGAGCGGTTTGCATGTCCACGTTTCAAATGCCAGTAAGCTGTAGTTTGACAAGGGAAACTTAGGTTCAACTGAATGATTTTAATATTATTTGAATTATTTAGTTCGCCCGGCTTATATCTTGCCACATGCATATCGGAATGGAAGCATTATAGTCTTCCACGACAAAAGAATACGACTCAAGCAAGTTAGAAAAAGGAAAGCAAGATGCATTCAATATGCCTTCAATATCCCATCAATACCCAAAGAGGATACTTTCTTTATAAAATACGCAAGTCTTAGTGCACAAATTACACGATGAGTTATATTCCTAAATTCCCATCGAGCTCAAAAAAATGCAAATACAACAGAAACATTCTTGAGATAAGTTATGTGTTGCGATTGTCTGTGGCAAGTGACATAGTAAGAAAGCAAGACGTTTTTGATCACAGAAGACGTTTATGACCACAGAATGTAAAGAACATCCCAGAAAATGTGCTTGCAAACAGACTCCAGATAAATCACAGGTATCAGATTTTAGCAGATATGGTTAACGACGACTTGAAGAGTAGAAATAAACCCAAAGATGCTAAACTTTTAGGGCGTGCCCACCCAAAGTGGCTTAGATGTTGGAGTATTCCAACAATCATCTTTAAAACTGGGCTCGCATCTGCAGGAATCGTGTAGCTAAATTTCTTTCCTCCAAATTGAGGCATACACAAAAAATAAAATCATAAATTGGCTGAATAAACATAGTTATCCTTATAGATGAGGAGGGATACAGAGTTCCTTGTTCCGGTTTATGGCTTAAACAGAAACATTAATAAGAAATCGAGCAATACCAAACGAATGTGATATTTGTATTTACTCGTGTTAATTCCCCACAAACAATTTGATTGTACAGCTGCTTCTGCCTGCAAAATATCTGTCATCACAACTTCCACTTTTCCCTAATCAAATCCCTCAGCCTTTCGCTAGACAGAAGGCAATTTCGAGAGCAATTCTACAGGTTTACATACTTTCGAGTTCCTTTTCCAAGCATGAATTCAAATATTGAATCAAAAGAACGATTTTCAGAGGTTGGCGGCTCTCATGACACAAGAATTTTCAATTTCAAGCGTATCTTATTGACAAAGATTTAGTTGCAAAATGATCAAGGAAAAGGCCACAATGACGTCATAACAAAGGTTCACTCCAAGCCCTTCGAGTGAATGAGCATCAAAAGGAAGCACTTAAAACAAACCTAGAAAGAAGCAAACAGCTCTTTTCTGAACAGTTTCACTCTGCGAAAATGATAAAAACAGACAGCCAGTCCTCTAAATGACTCTGGAGAAGGGTTTGTCTTTTGAGCGCTTTGAGTCAGTGACGCATTTACATATGGGCCAACTGGGGCCTACAATTCTTAGATTTAGGGGGCCCCTAGCAAGATTTTGAAAAGCCTTTAACGTGCTCTTGATTTCAATCTTGTGTTTGAATTGGTTCGTTTTGATTATGTTCAGCCAAGAAAAATTTATGTGACATAATTTTTTTGGGGGCCCTAATCAACTTTGGACCCAGGGCCCCAACAGATGTAAATGCGGCCCTGCTTTGAGTAGAGATAAAATGCAAGATATATTTTTTACGTAGTTGCATTACCGATAAAATGTCGTTTTAGTATAAAATCAGAAGATCTACTTTGAGGATAGCTCGCAAAAATGCTTATATGTAACAGTAAAAAGGCGTAGCCCTGAGAATTCTTCTAGGAAAAGGCGTTCCCGGCAGGAAGAAGCTGGGGTGAAAAGAAGGGAGATCAAGAGACATCCAGATCAATGAGTGTTAAGAGAAAACTTTATGGCAGCGAGGAAAAGGTTGCATTGTGAACAAGAAAAATTTGGGATTTATCAAGTTTTCGGTCATTTACACAAGGAATGAATTAGCTTTGGCGTTATCAGAAACATTCAATGTTGAGTTTACACAACAAGACTAGATGTAAACAATGCCAGGCTAAGGTGAAAAATATATTCAGTGAGTCAATTCAGTCATGGAAACCTCCAAACTCCGAGATTCTTCTTTCTTAAACGTATCATGAATTTTGATTTTATTCGACTAGCATGAAATGTAAGCTGCTTCGGCAAAGCCTTATCATCTACAGAGGAGCAGCGATTGCCTAGCAGAACAAAATCTTCCAGGATTTTTAGCTCATTTATAAAAGAAAATCTAAGGCATGCTTTACTTAGGATGTATTACTTATTTTTCGTACTATTAAGCATTTTTTAAATGTTTAGAAAACTGTTATCAAAATTTTTATAATTCAATCTAGTATATCAACAATAATTTAATTTTAATATCGTAAGTTTTTAGCATGACTCCCTGAAAAAGGACATAAGATCTGGAGGGTCACCTTGCATAAATATTTGGGAATGAAATGAAATATACAGTGAGAGCAAGCAAATGAAGTTTCGAAAGGGAAATGACGAGACGCTGCTTGATAGCTGAATGAAGGGAAATGGCGAGACGCTGCTTGATAGCTGAATGAGATTCGTGAAGCATAGCCTCAAATTACCTCTGGAATATAATTGTCATCCTCGAGCTCATTTGAAAATGTCCCACTAACGCTATCCTCGCTTTCAAGCCTGACTTTTGGTTTCCTCTTTGCACTGTCGCCTCGTTTACGTGAGCGCAGATGAGTAACGATATCGTCATCATAAGGATTACGGTGTGCGTGTACGGCAGAGCTGCCTGAGGGCTGGGCATTTGTTGCCTGACGCAATAAGTCAGGAGTCGACCGCGCATTGACACCGTCTGTTTCATCGCTTATAGTGACATCTGGCGGTGTCTGAGTTCCACTTGAGACCTGCAATGGTTGTGCGCCAACAGGCACAGCAAACGACTGCTCGGTGCCCTTAGAATTTCTCTTGGCGGCATAAAACTCATGAGGTTTGAATAACGGCTCACGAGAAAAGCTGCTAAGCGGCGAATTCTGAAAAAAATCAATGACGTCAACAGAAACAGGAAAATATCTCCAGCGTCAGCTAGTAGATTTACAAATTATGGAGTCTATCTTATTACAATAAACCACAGAACATAAAATGACCAAATTATACCTTACTTTTTAAGCAACAAGATTAAAAAGATTTAGCCTGCAAAATCTAGTTAATGCAGTATATAATGCAAATTCAATGATAAAACAGAAGGAAATTTTCGTTTAGCATCAAATAAATAGCCTCATGCCTGTTATTCCGTTGAAGTCATAATTTTTTTACTTAGGTTTTAAAATTACATGTAATACCTTTATCAAAAATTTGCTAAAAAGGTTAAAAATAATTAATGGCAAAATGAGCTTTGAACAATTTCATTATTAATAAAATGAGCATTTATGCTAACAAGCTTTCCATATCTTACTTAAAGTCGCAAGTTGAATTAATAAATGGAGAAAATAATGTACGATGATCTTCTTTGATTATTGCCTGATGATTGCATTAAGCAAGAAACTCGGGGATGCAACTTAGAACAACAGTCCTGCTCAAAACACCAAAGCACGTTCCTTAATTAAATTTTGAAAAATCTTCAAATATCTCATGTTTTGTTCACAGCTCCTAAGCCAAAGCGATTTAACCTCACTACTTAACTTTTTACTCATCAAAAATGAGCTAAAAACAACAGGAAACGTTTACATTCTTCTTCACATTTATGATGAAAATATGAGAAATCTTATTTGTTTCTTGTGACGGAAAAAGCTGTTTTTAAGATAAACTTGGATAAAAAATTTCTGCATTCCGGATCAAAAGCTTATTTGGCACTGCAATTTCCACGTGGATTCAACTTCAATCTGCTGATGCAGAATTGCTAAATATTCGCAGATGCAAAAAAATAGTCTTGACTACGAAAATCTTTGATAATTTTGCCGATTTAGTAATTAATTTGCACTTTCAATACTACTGATTTAAAAAAACCAAGGCGGAATTTTTTATCAGATAACAATATATCAAATATGTTTACACAAATTGAAGATCATCGAAAACTTACAAAGTCCAAGACAAATATAACCATTTCCAGGCCGACTAGAAGCTGCTCAAAAATCATGCACCGCTGAAACAATTTCAAAACTATTATGAAATCAATTTCATTAAAAACATTGCAAACATTCAATATCCCAACATTTAATTTTGAGAGTTTAGAGAGAAATATACGCATCTGAAAGAATGAATTATGCATATTAACAAATAGCTTTATTTTCTTCAAAGTATAAAAGCTAAGGCATCGCATTCAAAATCCTCAGTGTCTTTGGAAGTAAGGTATAGAGACAAAAGGATGATCCAGCTTGGGTTCATTCAAGAATACCTGTTTTCAATGCTTTATACTGTAATGATACATATCATTATAACCCTCTGTATATTACTTCATGTAAATCGGAAGATTAGTAAAGTGAGACTGGATGTCTCCCGAACAACAACTCTTAACACGAATATTATGAATACTTTCACATCAAGTTCAGAAAACACCACAACCTTCATCTGGATTTTGCCCAGTTGCCATCCACAAATTTCTCTTTTTTAATGGCAGTTTCTTTATAATTGAATTCAAGTAAAATGACCTATGGCTTGGCATTTCCACCTTGCCAAGTAAAAACGATAAAACCAAGCTCAAATTTAAATTCCTTTCACTATTCATACTCTTGTCAAGTTATGCAATGACCTCCCTTAAAACTACTGCACCGTTAAATAACCTTCCTTTAGCTCCAGCCCTGGAACGGTAACCATCTATGGATACTGCTTGATTTCTGGAAACTGGACACCGTAATAATTTCTGGACGATTAAGATATTAGAGAGCATGATTACTACCAACTGGTTGACAGGCAAATAAGACGGTTTCTATTTTATCCAAATTGCTTTCATGATAACACTTTTGAGCAATTTTTCTTAAATAATAATTCATTTTCTTACCTCTGTATCTCTGATTAGCGCGTATTTTCTGTAGAACATTCTAAGACTTTTTTCATTGGTTCGCAAGAGCTTGATATAACTTGGAAGTGAACTTTCCATAAACGTCAGGTACAGCCAAATATGACCTAAATATAAATGCATAACATTTGAGACTAATGGTGATGCGTTATAAAGCGCTAATATGTTGAGGTACAGTAAAAAACAACTGCCTTCATATGATGAGATCCAAAAGCTTCTACAAATTCGAGAAGACATATTCTTTCCATTCAAACACTCTAAGAAGCAAACAGAAGGAGAAATATTTGATTTAACTTGGTAATACACTTTTCCAGTTAATTAACTGATAGCCTTCCAGTACTAATATTGTATAAACATAAATAACGACCAAATACAACAACTAGAGATAACGTTAATTCAACTGAGGTTGCATTTGAAGAATGGTTTTCGTATTTTTCGGTTGAATCTTGAAAATATTGACAATAATTGAATAAACAATGATTGATTAATAATTGAAGACGAGGAGAAGAAGCTGCACATCGCACTCAGGAAAACTCGTAGAATATTCAAGCTTTTCAGACAGACACCCCGCTATTGCCATACGAGGGCAAATCCTGCTACTATGGGCCAAAAGCATTTTGCAGTTCCCTTTTATCTTAAAATTTCATTAATTCGACGCCGTTTCGCAAGAAATATCTCTGTTAATGCACGCAAATCTTCGACCTTATAAGAAAAACATAAGCCATGCTTTTTATTTTCTAGAGAATTCACATCTTTTACTTGCAATGTACAGCGAACAAAGATCTGATGAAAGATGCAAAATTTGAATAATAGAGCTAGACTCTCTATGCCTTCATTCTGCTTTCCGTTTTTTAGAAATAAAGGAAGCATAGCTGAGTTGATGCACGATTTCTTGAGCAGTTTCGTGCAGTGAGCTACTACAACTGGGAAACACAAGAGCTTTTCACGCATGTGAAGAAATCACTTTTCTGGAAGAACAAAGCTTTTAGGATGTTCATTGCAAGGTATGAATCTGGATATTCTTCTTTTCTTGAAATTTTGAAAATTCCTGCTGTGAAGAATGGCAACGATCGAAAGAAACTGTTTTGCATGTTTGGGTTTTGGATCATAATTGTGTTGTTCAGCTAGAACTTTGCCTTCTAGCAGCGTTTTTATCAGTTAAAATTTTCTTATTTCATTTTAAAATAAAAACCAACTTGCTTTACACAAACCATCAATTTCCTGTACAAATAGAAGCAGAGCTGGGCTAGTACACCAATTTTCAAGGGCAATAGAACCTTCGGTTTTCTCTTTATCAACTGAATTATATTTTTTGTGAGAATTTAACACGTGTGTAACAACATACTTGCCAAGATCAATTAAGATTTATCACGCTATTGGATAAAAAGCTATTTCCTGTGAAGTACATTTTGGCACTTAGGTGCAGTGCAGACATCTACCCATTCAAGGTAAACTTGCCCATTCAAATAAAAACGATTGACAAAGTACTATGTGATGTCTAAGTAAGCTAAGCATTACTTGTGTATCAAACAAACCTCGTTTAATTTCATCAGCAGCTTCATGATGGCTTTGCACCATCTGGATTGTGGATTTATGACAGACCTTTTTAACAAGTGGCCAATATCCATGTTTTGGTTCATTCAAACTATACAGAAAACAATAAAAATTATTTGCACCAAAGAACTTACTGACCATATAATAGAAAAAAATAATCTAAAATGGCTTCATGGAAAAAAGCACAAAAGTCATAAATTTTTTCGTCACAAAAAAGAAGAAACTGCAATCTAGAGCAAAATTATGGTACATCTATTATTAAAGAATGGATGAGGCCTAGTACAGCGAATTGAAAGTATTTGTTTGCTTGATGGATGGTAGCTGTCTGCAAATATTGACTTTCTTGTCTTTAGCTTTAAAAGTTTGCATGGAAACATTGATTTGATGTTTTTGTTGATGTGCAAACCCTTGATAGTTCAATTATAACTAGTTGGAAAACTTGATGAAACAAAAATTCACTTTCAAAAGCAAGATATCAGTTTCAAATTTTGAAGCAAGTTACAACATAGAAAATATGGCAAACATTTTAAAGGTTATGAACAGGAGAATACGACTTCTAGAAACTGACAGTTATCAGATAACAAACAGCTCACTTTGAGCCACAAAGGTATGAAAACTGTAAGGCACTAGGCTAAAACAAAGAAAACAAAGCTACTTTATTGGGCTACATCACATGCAATAGTTTTACAGAGTACAGTATAGACTACACTGCAAAATCTGTTTTTTTGTGGAATACTCCTTACCCTAATGAAAGACCCATGTCTATGTGATGCAACAGACTTTTGAAATGTGGATTTTGCTTTGTGATTCCAAAATTTTCCATTTTCTGTGCCTCTGCTTCAGCTTGCATTTGATGCAACTAGGGTAAAACAAAATAACATGAATCATCCAATTAATTTAAGTGAAATTTAGACTGTAGCAAATAAAATTTAACGATTCCACTATTCTAGAGATTTTAGATTCGAATTTCGCTTGATCCATATAAACTATAAATAGTATAAGTCCTAAAATAAGTCGCTGGGGTTTATTTCACAAAAAATTTTTTGAAGTGGGGTCGGATTCAAAAAGGGGGCTTATTTAGCAGCAGCCAAGAACATTGCCAGAGAAAATATTTTTGCTCTATTTGAGGCCAGTCAGACTGCATAAAAATGCAAAATTATTTGGATAAACCTATTGTTGTAGAGGCAATACCTCAGCCCATGTAGCCTTGTTTGTGGGTGGGAGCTTATTTCACAGAAATTACTTTAGGATGGGGGCTTATTCAAAGGTAGGGCCTTTGTGAGACTTAACAGTATATCTTTCTGCCTGATGTTTGCATTAAAAGTGAGACTCATCAAAAGCTGCAAATTAGAACCATTTGCTCTGCCTTGACTACCACCACAGCAGAATTTGTATTCTAAAAGTGGCCAAGCCAGTAGAAGGATATCACAAACATACCTGTTTAATTGATCTTGATATACCTTGCAGAGTCTCATCTTTAAAAAACTCTGCAGAACTCAACATTAAGCTTGCTGGTCCAGCCACACTGCCTCTTAGCTTCTAAAACTGAGCAATCATTCATAAGTAATTACAAATATTTGTGGCACAAAAACCAACTACAAATCAGGCTGTAAATCCCAGGGGGGATGGGGGGGGAACTTGAATTAATGATGGCTGTTACTTATGTTTGCAGAGTGGTGTCAAGTCAGTGATTGTGCCTATGGGGGGATTGGCCCCAAATATTTTATCCACCTCACTCCTTGAATAAATCTCAAAAATAGTGACTCCTTGAATAAATCTCACAAAACATGAAAGAAAAATAATCATTTCAGTCGCCATAAATCTTGACAAATCCACAATACACATTACATGCCTTTTTATAAAAATCCTAACTCAAAAGCTAGGTCCTAAAGTTCCTAATTTCTGGACCTAAAATTGCTTTACCAAGATTTGGATAATAGCTTCTTAATTTTGACTTTAGTGACATGAAAATAGCGTAGACACAAGAAAAAAAGAAATTCTGAGTTTTGCTTAAACTGTATCTAGAAAACAAGGCCAAAAAGACAAAGAGCACAGAAAATAACTTTTCATGACCTATCATTGGAATCCAAAATTAAAGTCGTTTTGTTTGCGCCACATTTACAAAACATTAAAATGCAACGATACATATAAAAGGGTTAAAGCAAGAAAAGATAAATTTCCAAGGCAGAGGCTTCAGATTTGAAATAGGAAGTTCATAGGGACTAGCATTGCCTTCTTCCTCGTCTCACTGTGGCCAGCCTAAGCTAAGAACTATGAAACAGGGAATTATGCATTCTTATTCATTAACGGTCTTTTTATCCAGTTTCTACATTGAATAGATATCGCGTTAATTCCTGATTATCATTTGCAATCCTGCTGTCATTTGCAATTGGGCTGATTTTCCTGGCATGCAAGCAAGCAAGGTTCTGGCCTACCTGTTGAGCTTCAGTCATTTGTAAACACTGCAAGCCTTTTGCGGAAAATGCATTTGAAAAAAGGTAATGCTGCAGTGCAAGTGTTAATCTGCATAGTTCTAACGCACCTTTTCAAGCTACTTGAATGAAGTACCGTCAAAATTCTTGAATATATCTGAATTAACGTTACACCATATCAGCCAGGCTCGTGACGCACGACAACACATACAACAACAACTTCAATTACATTTGGCGCTGCGTGACGTCACTTGGCCTTGCTCGGTTGTTTGGTGTTTGCTCCTTCGCTCGTTTGGCTGTTGCCCGACTGATGAAGGACCCGCGCCACGGATCCTAGGCTGGAGGGGCCATCAATGTAAATAATATTCCTCCAGCCCTCATTGTAGCAAGCATTTTGCTTAGCCTGTTGAATTGAACTGAACTGAACTGAACTGAATTGAATTGAATTGAATTGAGTTGAATAGCTTAGCACATAGATTCAATAAAAATATGATTTCACAATGAAATATAGAAATCAATCCGGTTTGCTGTAAAATCTTCAAACCGCTGCTTGTATCTAGTAAATGAGTACACCAAACATTTAACTGTCATTGATACCAACAAATTTGTTGTAAAACGATTCATGAGCATTTTGGCACTAAAAATGAAGCCTTATGCATTCTTTTTTAAGAAATTTTTCTGAGGATAACATATCAGAGTTCAATGTTCAATTGTCATTAGTTTCCAGATATGAGAGTTTTTTAGAGCAAAATGACCATGAGAGTAGAATGGGATTCATGGAAAAGGTAGCTTTTAATGCGGTTCACCTGAGAACATGTGTGAAATAATATCCTCAAAATAATTTATTGCAATATAGATCCAAATTATTCTAGCCTTTAATGGATGTCTTAAGAACTCAATTCTAATTAGATACAGCACTAGAAAATAATTCTTTGCTACCTCGTCTCTAGACAGGATATGCTTTCATTCTTAGCATTTATCGAAACAGGCTCTGACTTAAACTTCCATCTTGATTCAAGTATACTTTGGACATATGGACATAGTAGACATCTAGGCTGGGAGAGCTGCAGCCCTTCTAATCAGGCAACATTTATCGCATTTCTGGCTCCATTCGGGTAGTTCTATCTCAACGAAGCAATAATATTCGGGCAGATCCATATATTCATCGCTAATACTACTCTGGTGCACTTATTTTAATGCTGTGATTGTACAAATAGACGTTGGAAGCATATATAGGCCAAAAAGGCACCTCTATCAGCTGCCTGTAGGCATATTACCTCTGTTTCCAAAACATTGAGACATGTGTCCCATTTGCAGGTAAAATCTAGATTTCTGAACATTGGAATTTCAAGGAAGACCTAGTTTTAACAGTTTTTAGAAATCACATCGTTAATTTCAATTGAGGTTGACAAGAGGGAAATGAAGAATCGTCCTACCCTCCAATATCTTTATCAACTTTTCCCTGTCCCTTGCTTGATTTTGAAAGAAAGTGTGAAGTTTAACTTTGCTTTTCATAATATTTTGATCAGAGGCGTGATTTTGCCTAGAAATGAATTTGGCTGTGAATGCTTAGATTCGAAAACAACAAAAACGACAAAATAGGTTTCTTATCTTCACTCCAACAATCAGCTGATTTCAATTCCTTGTCACTTAAATATTCTCAACCCCTCTTATGGAGCAAAGTTATGCCAAATTGTAGGAAAAGAAATGACTAGTTGCAAAAAGCATGCGGAATATATCCAGCTGAAATCTTATATTAACAACCTAAAACTTTCAAAAGGAAAAGCAAACGTTCCGTTAATCCAAATATTTAGAAAATTCTAGTTCAGCTTAAAGAAGCGGGAGAATTATTCCCCAAGATCTACAAAAAAACCGTACGAGTAATCCTAGCCCATACACCACAAATCTTTATGACAGTAAAATTAAAACCAAAGTTTACCTTAGGATGGCAATAGTTTGCTTTTATTTGGATGTTTATTTCTGAATACAGACCCGAGAATCCGTGGTTCGAGTCCCTGGTATAACCAAACTTTCACCCAGAGTGAGGAGAGTCGCTAGCTCTCTGTAATTCCAGGCGCAGGAATCACGAGGTGTGGTCACATCGAGAGGCAGAACCAGGGCACTTTTCGATAAGCATTAGCTTCTCAGTGCCCTAAAAACTACCTTAGGATGCTAGGTAGAAGCAAATGCATATATAAATATTTTGATGTCATTAATAGCCAAGCTCGAATTTAATCAAATGTGTGTATCTGGGACTTTCATATTTTTTAAGCTTTGTTGATATTGCAACTTTAAGTAAAATAACAACAAATAAAATCCTATGTCGTGAGTGCGTTCTCAAACATTCCATAATGTAACGTCAGATTTCATTCCTTATTTTACCAAAAGTATCGTTGTAGATTTACTTAGCAAACTATTTAGGCTAACAAAACTTTTTGCACCGTGTATCGGAGAATCGTGCTTCAAAACAACTAAGATAAAGAGTGCTCCCAATTAAGTGATATGTGATTTGATCCTTTCATCAAAAATCTGCTCATTCCTGATCTATATCCTCTATTCATGATATTGCTAATAATATCTACAAAGTCTCTTGATGGTTTTCCTGCTAATATCTACATGATCTCGCCATGATACTGTTGATAATGCCCATACGATCTCTCCATGATATTGCTGGAAATAGATACACAATCTCTTCATGAAATTCCTGATAAAATCTCAATTTTATCTTCCTGATATTGCTAGTAATATCGACACAATCTCTTTGTGATAATCCTGATAATTTCTACATGATATCTATTTGTTTATCCTGGTAGTATCTAAACGATATCTATATGATATTCCTGATAATATCTACACTATCTCTATATATAATATTACTGATAATATCCAAACGATCTCTATATATGATGTTCCTGATAATATCAACATGACCTCTAAAGGACATTCCTGACAATAACTACACGATCACCTCACGATATTCCTGAAAGAATCCACGCGATCTTTTTTGATAATTCAATGACAGCTATATCTTGATATCGTATAATTAAGGAAGGAAGCAATATATTTCATAAGGTTTCTCTTTTTCTACTGACTTATCTCAATTCGGCAGTTGTACCAAATCTAAATTTGTTGATCGACTTTAATTCGAAAATCCACACCTAATTGAATCCATACATTTACTCTCGTGGAAATCTCATGTAGAGTTAGGAGTCAAAATTGACATTTATTTTAAGCTCTCAGAGTTTCAACTCTTTATGAAGAAGTGCAGATGAATTAGCAAACTGTTCAATGAGTTCAATGAGCTTGTAATCAAGTGAAATTTTTTCTCTTTGCTTGAAATTATCAATAGCAATAGCAACTGGTTGACTGATAGTGGAGCGCAGTCTTTTCTTAACAATATTAAGCTGGCTGAATAATCTTTCATAGGAAACCTGGGTGCAGCTAAGTGTCATCACATATTTATACGCATTATAATATGGGTATGCTGCTATGTTCAAGTTGTGCTCACTCTTTTCTATATAAACTAGTAAATTTAGGTTTAAGCTGATTATTCTTAATTTTTGCCCAAATATAAGGCAGGATTGTTCTTAATTTGTTCTTAAATTATAAGGTAATGTAAGCAGTGCGATTGCTAGTTTTTTCTCTCTAGGGAGGTGTTCAAGCATTATTTGCCAACAAAGTGAGTGAGATAACCTCCACTTGACGACAAGATCGAATATTCACCGAAAAGCACCCATACATGCCTAAAAATCCTCGTTTTTGGGATAAAATGTTGTTCAAAATTGCATTTTAGAGTAGCTCCGCCTTAGATTGTTTTTAATTTGTTCTCAACTTTTGACCAATTTTGATGCTTGTGTACTTATAAAATTGTTTTTGCAAATAAAAAGAGCGTAGGTACAAAGTTTTAAATGCGGCGGGTATGCACAGTTGGCAAGATTATACCCTTTTTTGATACAGGGTGTTGATGTCCACTTTGGGGTCATTTCTCTCTTTGCAAATCTACACTTTGAAGTCACAGTTCTCTTCTCCATATGTTTCTTCTCTGAAAGCGTGTTCCTTGAAATCATCTTCTTTTTCCCGGATCTCCATTTGCATTAACTGTTGTTTTTATCTAAACGATATGCTGCTGGTAGCAATTTTCAAAAAGCAGCAATTCTTCTCTGAGTATTTCCAAGCTGACATTTGCTAAACAAGAAATCTTGAAAAGAAGGCTCTTATTGCTCCCTTGTTTTATCCTTGTGTCGAAAAATCTTTTTGGCTTGATACAGATCTCTAGTCTTTGAGAACTTTCTGTCAATCATCTCCCATCTGTAGCCAGATGGTAGTAATTACCCCTCTGTATTCTATTTTTTGTCGCTGATTTCAGTGCTAAAAGTTTTTTGAAGGCTTCTGAAAAAACCTGAGATAATGTAAGATATAGCACTTTAGAAGTCACAAGATTTTTATAAGTTACCAATTTATAAACTCTTATTTCTATTCATCTATGCCAATTGAACAGGAAAAGGAGGAAATATAAGTTAATTTGTTCCACACGTTATTACATAAGTTACCTTATACAGAATAACTGCATGGGTTTACTTCAGATTCGGACAAAATCTTTTAGCACAGGTGATCGATTAACGTGTTGTAGGTTATGTGATAATGAAGTCACGTGGAATGTTATTTGATTTTTCAAGCAATGGCTTTAAAAATACAATGCCCGTGACTTACTTTTAAAGCCAGCTAAGCAGCAGCATTACATTAAGCGCAAAAATTTTCAGAGGATCAAATTCGCACATTATCTATAGATGTCTACTTTGGGTACCAGGCTCGCTCGTGTTATTTATCATATTCTCTCAGACTATTCACTGTTACGAGCCCTCCTTTGTATGTTTCTTTCTTAGCATACCTATTCAGCCCTTTCCTTCCTTTCCCATCTTTTCACGTCATACTTTTTACGTATTTTATGTAGTTAATAAAACTTACTCATGTTTTTCTTATTACATTTCCTCTTGCCTTAAAGTATATTTATAGAGCTCGTAAAGTTTGAATTTTCAGAATGAGTTGAAGTGGCTCAAAGACGTTCGTGAACTTTCTGTGTTTGTGTTTAAGTTATACCTTTAGTCTTTAAGGACTACTGTTAGCAAAAGCGTGCGGCGGAATTTTTACAGGGAGGGCTGTAGGATTTTTGCCCGAGTACAGAGACACGTATATATAATTGTGAGCCTGTTTGTGATAAGGAAGTTGACATAGGAATATTTACATTACGAGTTCTTTTTCACCGAAATATCTAAAGTAAACATAGTCAGTTGAGAGTTGAGCAAACCAATCAGAAACATGTTTGAAGGGGGGAGGGCATGCTATCCTTATCAATTCTCCCATAATGTCTACTGTTCAGATCTAAATATTTGATCTAAGTTTCTCATGGATAAGGGCAGCAATGTATAATATTTTCCAATATTTTACTTAATATCACTTAGAATACTACTATTAATTCTTGAATTCTACTACAAATGTCCAAATGTATCAATTATTGCATTCATGTCACTTTTCAAAACTTCGCTTGAAAATTTCCTCTCGATGCTAAGTAGTGCCAAATTGCTCAGCCGTTATTGGCCTATAGTTGATCTGAGATATGTTTCCATCCGTCGAAGGCCGCTGACTGATCTTTCATCTGAGCAAAGATGTTGCTAGAATCGTTGCTAGCAATGATGTTGCTTCATACAGGAATGGCAGTACTTGACGCAAACCTTCTTGAAATATCTTCTGGACAAGCATTGCAGCATCATTACCATAAGATTCAGAATTGCTTTGCTTCTTGTAATTTTCAGAAACTATCTTATCATTTTTAAGGCACTCTTGCTCGATTTGATAATGCAACGATATTGACTCATAGCTTTCAGTCTTTGGGTTATTTGAAAATACCACGTCTGCCAAAGCACATAGAATTTGCTGGTCATTTTCTGCAAAGCGGGACTGTATTTCATCCATAGCTGTGTCAACACTTTTGCTCTGATGAAGCCCTGTATGCCGGTGTCATATGCGTTTCGGTAACCTTATGCATTTTGGTCCGGGTACTCAAACACATGGCAATTTTGGTTATGCAAAATCGTACCCAAGCACTTAAACAATAGAGTACCAAAACGAATGGTAAAATTTAGCATGCAAAACGGTCCGGGCACACAAACGCATGGCAATTTTGTTTATACAAAAACGTACCAAAGCACTTAAATAATAGGGTACCAAAACGAATGGTGGAATTTAGCATGCAAAATGGTCCCGGTACACAAACGCATGGCAATTTTTCTTATACAAAAACGTACCCAAGCTTTTAAAAAACAGGGAACTGAAACGAATGGTGGAATTTAGCATGCGAACCGGTCTGGGAACACAAATGTTCTTGTTTATATTGTTCAGAACGTAAAGAACAATCAAACTATTTCTAACAAGGGGTACTAACAAGAAGCAGTGCTGTGATTTCCCTTGTTAAGTTTATACAAAAAAGTAAAACATTAATGGCGACTCCAAAGTTTTTTTGATTGAAAAATGTGAAATTTTAAACTCAAAAAGCATTGTGTTCAATTTGTTATTTATAACGTGTCATAATATCGCACTACGATGAAATCACATGATTTGAAACACATTGCGTTTTACAATGTTACACTTTTGCATAGGGTACCAAAACGCATATTACACCGGGGCGAAATATTAGCCATCACTGATTTGTGTGTTTGTTGTTGTTTATTCTCGTCGCGTTGCGGTGTTAAACTTCTTAAACACCTTCTTCACAAGCTCATACAAAACCTTACCCTCTGCGTTTTCTGTATCGAAGAATCTAAGGAACGTTTCCTTTGTTGTGCCTTCAAATACATATCGAATGCAAATCGAAACTTGCTCCACCTTGTTTATATCGGATGCTTCATCCATGATGATGCTGTAAAATTTGCAGGACTTAATTTCTGTAAGGATCCTCTCCAAACTTGGTCTGACAGGATACCTATGAGCTCGTTTTGTATCGAAGGAGAGGTCCATTTTGCATGGGATTTGAGCTGACTTTGCAGCTTCCCCTTTAACCAAGGCAAACCTCGACAATGTAGTAGTTAAAAAAGATTTCCTCGATTGATGTCAGATACCTCCCAAATATTCAGTTATGATTCTTCGTGTCCACGAGCAGCAATATTTTGTTGTGCAGCAAACATCATGCATTCAGTGTTGATTTGCAAGTATTGACGATTGATCTCTACCTTTTCGCAGTGGAAACTGTTCAATTGCTGCAGAACTGAGGAAGAATTTTTCTTTGCGGCTTTGTACAGGATTTTGTCATCGAATCTAGATGCTTTTCACTTGCGTTATGTTTACTGAGTTTGTATGGCTTCTTCCAGTTGTTAAAAACAAATGAAATTCCTTCGCTGAATTTTGCACATGCAAAGCAAGTGCTTTCATCTTTTCCTGCACTGTACGATAACCAAGTATACGTCTTGTACCATTCAGGCTTGAATCTTCGTACAAAATTCTCATTGCCAAATTTTCGTCCTGGGAAATTTCGCAGCAGTGGCTATTGAGGACTTTCAAGGTCAAGTTCCTGATTGATAGTGGAGTCCAGGCTGGCATCTTGACTAGAGGTCTCATCGTAATCATCCCTTGTTAATGAAATAAACAACTCGATTTCTTTGTCACTTTTTTCATGGGCCTGTTCGTCCTTAGCCTGCTCTTCTTCGTGTATCTCTTGAATTACAGAATGGCATTGTTCACTATCAGTTTACTTTTGCTCTTGTCCGCTTTCTCAAGCAGTACACTTAACGGAAGCCTTAGACTTTGCAAAGTATCCATTCAGTAATGACTGTGATGCTTCTAGTACCGCAATGCATTCAAGATTTTGACCATTGTGCATGTTTCTCATGTGTGCAGCCTTGTAGCCAGAATCAAAGACACTGTTACATTCTTTGCATTCAACTGAGTATCGGTATTTTCTGTTTCTTGTTGTCGAAGCCATAACTGTCAGATTAAATATATGGCTCTTGTCTATTCTCTTTCTTATGGAGACTTCACAATACTCCACCACTTCAACTCAAATCTGAATTATCATTTCAAGTGAGCCCTATTTATCTGTTGAATGATTGTGTCTATAGATAGCATTACGTCGTTTTCTTAATTTGATATTCGAAACGATTGCGTCATTGCCATCAATATGCACACTGCTCATACTTGCGTCGCGCAGTTTCGTTAAGGACAGAGGGCTGTATTGCAAGTCTATTTATGTGAGTACCATTGGGGGGAGGATGCCGATAAACCTTTGACCGTCAAACCATATTGAAAAGAAATCACCACGTTGGACTAATCTCCTTGGACAATGTTCAACCTAATTTTCTAAAGTAAGTCCCATCACTTTCCAGTGTCATTTCTGCCCGACTATTTGCGGAGAATTTTTGAAAATTTGCCCGACTGATAAAGTTTTTCGAATACTGGAAACAACCCCCTGCTGTTTAAGAGCCCTTTGTAGAAGAGATCTAGAAAGTTTTCGAAGTTCATGCCTTATTATGCTCAAGATGTTCTACCCTGGTGCCAGCGGCGCAACAAAAAACGCTACAAAAATTGCCCATAAACTCTACTCTCTGTATGGCCCCTTTATTAGTTGCTTGTAGCCCAAGCAAGAAAAGACAATATTCTGACAATGAATCCTACGTATTATTTTAGCATTCGCAGGGCCTTCAACGAAGGCGGGCTGGGGCCATGACCCCCACTTTTTCGCAAAACAATAAAGCTTTTACAGAAATCTTTTGTTGTTGGTGCTAATGCCCCCCCCCCCCCCCATTCCAGCCTATGTCGGAGTCCATGCTTCGGATGGAAATTGATTCAAGAAAAAAATTTTTAGATAGAAATACATACAGTTATTAGTTCTGTCCATCCTCGATTTTCTTAAGAATTTTTCGTTTTGAGACTGAATATATTGTTTAAGTATTCTTATCTTTTTTCAAATATGATATAGTTTCTGAGAAACATCACCCTCTCTTGAAGAAAAACTGTGTCTTCTATAAACGAGATATGTCAGTTCTGAAATTCCCTGTTATGAACAAAGCAAAACAGGCAACCGTTGAAAAATAAGACACAAAAGTGAACTATATCTACCTCTGGTAACTTTTACAGACGACGATGCTAGATCAATAAATTTCAGTGCAATAGCTTGCCATGATTTGATATCTTTGTATTTACTTTTAAACTCTTTCCAGTAATTGTTATAATGGCACTCGTATTTTTGAACTTCTTCCATAAAGCTTGTTGTGAAGTTTTCAGCTATCTTGTTCTTGCTCTTGTCAAACACGCGGTTACAAGAAAATCTCTTATTCTTGAAGAAAAAGTTACTAAAGCGTGGGTCGTTTGAGTCGTTTGAGTCGTTTGTCGCTTTCCACTTGCAAAAATCATTCATGCGTGGGTATTTTGGGTCGCGGAGATAGAATTTTTGTCTATCTCTGACAACTGTCGTTTGAGTCTTTCGGGTCTTTTGGGTTGTTAGCAGGTATGTTTCCACTGAGTATTCTCAGTCGTTTGGGTATTTTCAACGACCCAAACGACCCAAACGACTAAGTGGGAACCAGGCTTTATAGAAAAAAGTCTGAGTCTATATTTGAAAACAAATTAACAAAAAGCACGTTTGAAACATCAAGTTCTGGATCAAGATTCTGAGCTGTGTTTTTAAGACCAGGAGGTATAAGTCACAGATTCGCAGTACAGTTTTCAGTGTTTTGAAAACATTTTGAACGCTGTGTCGTTTTTGTTCAAAAACATATACGTGGAGAATTGCGTTACTAATTATCCTTAATTGCTGTACAACAAGTAAATGATAACTGTTTCTTGATTACATTTCCCACCATCACTTCTCAAAAGTCTTCTTTGTGCACCTCCAAATATTTACCTTCTCAGATTCCAACCATGATTGCTTTCAAGCCAACGCCATGCCATGTTACAGAGGTAATAAACATAATAATTCAATATTTGGCTCTTGTCATTAGCATTTCATTCATAATAGAAGCATGTAAGACTCCAAGGGGCTTTTCGCTCTTCAATATGAATAAATTTGGGCTTAGCGTTAGGTTTTCGTGTAAAGTATACATATTTACAGAGTTAGGAAAACATTACGGTCGCACGGCCTCTGACCGGAGGAAGGTCCACGAGAAACATTAGAAGCTTCTTTGACACACCCAAGTTACGCCCACTTTTTATTGTTTCGTGAAGAAGGTTTGCCTTCTGGGATGTTTTTGTCTGGAGGAAGGTTAACAACTTTTCTGGACTCTGCATTTACTGACGAACTGATCTCAAAAATGCGTTTTATATATATCAGCATTAGTTCCCCGAAATGGATAGTAGATGTCAAGGCGTTTTAAGCAACTGGGACCGCTAGAATACAAAAGCGCTGTGACGGAATTAGGTGATTCTTGCCTCATTGGTGTAACCATTGCCATTCGTCCACAGGGCCCTGACACACTGCAGTGCTTTCCTGAATAGGGGGTCTTACCCTTAGGCGTAGGCCTATAGTTTTGTCAGATGTGGATCAACATTTGAATTTGATATATTGCTATCCGTAAGGAATTCATATAATCTGCAAGTTGTTTATAATGCATTTCGATCACAACAACTGACAAGTAAACAAACAAAATGTTTCTGTGAAATGGGCTCGACTCCTAAAATCACCCTTGTATGAATGAATGAACGAACGAACGAATGAAAGAATGAATGAATGAAATAATGAATGAATAAATGAAGGAATGAATGAACGAATGAATGAATGAATGAATGAATGATCGAATGAATGAATGAATGAATGAATGAATGAATGAATGAATGAATGAATGAATGAATGAATGAATGAATGATCGAATGAATGAATGAATGAATGAATGAACGAATGAATGAATGAATGATGGAATGAATGAATGAATGAATGAATGAACGAATGAATGAATGAATGATGGAATGAATGAATGAATGAATGAATGAATGAATGAATGAATGAATGAATGAATGAATGAATGAATGAATGAATGAATGAATGAATGAATGAAAAAATTAATGAAAGAATAAATGAATGAATGAATGAATGAATGAATGAATGAATGAATGAATGAATGAATGAATGAATGAATGAATGAATGAATGAATGAATGAATGAATGAATGAATGAATGAATGAATGAATGAATGAATGAATGAATGAATGAATGAATGAATGAATGAATGAATGAATGAATGAATGAATGAATGAATGAATGAATGAATGAATGAATGATTTTTCATTATCGTGCATAGATTTCTTCAGTAAGAGCCCATGTATATTGAGTTATCGCTGTAGTATCTCTTTTAATAAACTAAGTAAAAATGATAATCAGGGACGTCACTGTTCAATTGGGTGGTGGTGCAGGGCTTGATGGCTCAAGCCCCTACTCACGGAAAATTCCATTTTAATCTTCAATGCATTTTTATGTTCTCGCAATGCAATTCTTTTAGGTTGAAAAAATATCTAGGTTTTTCTTGTTATGCAGTCTTGAAATAAAAATTGATTAGGTTGATGTTTTTTGCGTATATCAACGGATATTTGTCAGTTGAGCAGCAGCCGAGCTCAAAAGGGGTCGTGGGGGATGTTAAAGTAGTTCAGTGATGTAGTGAATGCTCCCACCACGATTGGCGGGAAAAGGGTTGAAAATTTAACTGAGAATTGAGTTGGAAGGTGCAAGCACTGCGAAGGAGAAGGAGAAAGTAGAAGAAGAAGGAAGGAAAATTGAAGTGCAACAGCGCCTTCAAAGTCAACGTCTTCAAACATTTTGTTTTTGAATGAACATAAGGATGCTGAATACTACAACTTTCTCTTCCTTTATTTATCTGTGGCTGAAGATGAGAGTTTTCTACCTTGCGACTCTCCTAGCACCTTCCCAAAAATGTAATGAAATGATTGGAGATTTGAGAAAAGATCGCACCCTGTGATCTGATTGGAGATGTCAGACAAAATAAAGGGGCCCCCTTATGATCATATTCTCTTGGCCCCTTTCAAGGAGCCACAACTTCCCTGAATGAAATGACGTCCCTGGCCGTTATTACCGCACAGTAACCAACCTGCCAAGAACAAAATCTCAACTTTCACAAACAAGCCTAAATTTAAGGACGGCTTCTTCTCAAAGCATCCTCTAACACCCCTAACCTTCGCACACCATTGCAGATCACCCGATGGTGACGTTTCTTCTGCCCCTTATCATTGGGTCCAATTTTTTGTTCGCGGCTTCACGGCCCCGACCCATTTTCTACTTGCGGTCTTTGAATTTTGCAACGATTTTTCCGCGATTTGCAGCTCTTCGCATAACATGCGTTTTGCATCTATGATGGCATACTGTCTTTCTGCTCTAGCAGATTGCTGCTTTTAGCTGGATTTTACATGGTTTTGCTGGAAGAATTTCCCAAGAATTTGAGCTTTTGCCCGTCTTTCGCTGCTCCCTGGCCGCAGACTTCCTTCCTCATCTGTCAGCAAATAGTATTTGATTGCAAAAGGCTTTACGATTCTGGTATGGATGGCGGATGTTGATCCACCATATAAATATTTCATGAGAGTGCGACTTGCACACATTTCTCGGGATTTTGATCAGCAAAGCACCTCCACTTGCACTAATCTGGGTTCCTTTCGTTGACATAAGCTGTAAATAGCTATAACACATAGTGAAAGTTGACACGAAATACCTCACACAATCATAAAAATAAATGGGCATGGCGAAACAACACATACCAGAGTCAAAGGAAAAAGAATGATTTATTGCCAAAGGTGAGTTTTACTTTCGTGATGCAGGTTTTTCTCTATGAATCTTACTTTGCTAATCAGAGCCCTCAGAATTATTAAAACAGACCATTTCCTGTTGTTGATATTGAATAGAAATTCGGATATGCTTTGCTGAGAATACATCGATCAAAATTGTTGCCACGTTAAGATCATCATTGATAATGAACGACAAAACTAATTTCTTCAATATCTGTTTGATATAAAAAAATGTCATGCTTAGATCACGAAACTTTTCTCCGATGATTTACTCACCTGTTATTGGGACTTACCTTAGATCTTATCGTTAATGTAAATTCTTTATCGCTGTCAACCAAAACAATATGCCGATGGCATGGGATAATAATTTTAAAGCCAACGTTTTCAACCTGTAGCATATTGAGTTTTTTAATTCAAAGATACCCCGAAGTTGTCGGAGCCATTTTTTCACGCTTCCTCAAGTTCAATTGATGAATTTCGTATGAGATCACCTGCTATGATAGGTTAAAAAACAGCCCAGTACCTAAAGCAAATCATTACGGTTTTAGCAAAACAACGCACAATTTTTGAAAACACATTATATATTCCTTTTGAAATATCAACATATCGTGTATTTGGTTTGCCAAACAGAAAACCGCGCACTCTGTTACTGTTTAAAACCGTCTTTGAACTCTGCAGAGTTTGTCAATCACTTAGAATCGTGCTTTTACTTTACTTTCGCTTACCATTCCCTTTGTTTTAAAGCATTCCCTTAAAATCAGAAAGCTTTTGGTCCCGGATTGAGAAAGCCCGTTGTCTCAAATCAAGCCAATTATTTTTCGCTTTCGTTCTGAACATCACGGGTTAAAACTGCCAGTTGACTAGAAAAACAAGACCTGATGCTCTTTCTGCCCCGCTGCAATGATGGGTCTGTTTTGCTATCATCGTTAGTACTAAATTACAAATTGGATTGGAGATAATATTAAAATGTGTTTATAAGATGCACTATACGGTAGATTCTAAACTCTGGCACACATTAGATCGCCGTGGATTCTAGAGCCTCCAAAAAAAGGTGTTACTAAAAAGTAAATCAAAAGTACCATTTTTTAACTCGGTTTCGATGCCAAAGTAATTTTCCAAACGAAAAAATGTAAAACACCACAAAACACTCTAACGACAACTTTTTCGAATAATAAATCTGCATCAAAATTTCATCTTTGCATACACTAGGATCAGTTGCATTGTATACCCCAACACACGGACATGGACAGTTCTCAAACCTTTGGTTTTTTACGGAAAACCTTTCTACAAACCGCCAAGTTAAGCGTTGGCCAAGCTTACAGAAAACTGCCGGGCAAGCAAGACTTGTTCAGACTCATGCCCTCCCACACACACACACATGCACAACATGCACACCCACGGTAGTCTCGTTGCGAAACTGAAGCAGATTGCTTTACTAAAGTAATGCATTTTCAATAGACGCAGTCAAAGATAAGCGTGACATCGAAAGCCTGGTAGTGATTATAAACAAAAATAGTGAATAAGAAGGTCTAAATCTCGTCCTCACTCAACAAAGTCGAACTGATGCATTCTGAACATTTTCTTCATTAACAATTTTTTAGTCATAGTATCAAATCATAGATTTCATGTCATTGAGGAGGAGATTTACACATGTCTAGCAAGACGAGTGAGAAGTTGTGAGAGACCACGAGCGAGCAGTGGAATCGAGAGAGAAGTCAAGCGAGAGGTTAAGTGAGGAGTCGAGTGAGGAGTCGAGAGAGAGTTCGAGTGAAAACTCTAACAGATTTAGAATGAGAAGTCGAGGTAGATGTCGAGAAAGAGGTCGAAAGTGAAGTCCAAAAAGAGGTGTTCTACTAAGGCCGGGGTGCCATCCTAAAAAGTAAACAGGGGGCTGTGCTGTAGGCAAGTTATTAAACCCATTAACACACTAATGTCCACACCTAATATGGTTGCATTTGTGTTAAAGATTCTCTGTTGAGTATATGAAATCATTCAAACTATTCACCGACTCAATGGGGCCCCCTGAAAAGCATCTGAATTTTAACAAAGATTTTTCTATCTTGCAAAGAAAGCAGATCGGTGGAATATTGTTGCCGTTTGGCAAAAAGCAAGAAGGAGTAGCACAACAACGTAAATCATTGGATGAAAATATCCCACCCCTCTGGTTGCTGGCTGGCTTTAACTCGATTTCATCAACGCTAGGATCCGGATAACTTATTAAAGGCAGTTTCTGGAATGAGTGAGACAGCAACCCTTGTATTAAATTGGCACTTTGAACTAGACAGATAGAGGCGAATATGTAACTTTGTGGAAAACGGAAGAGATTTCGGTAAGGAAGGAAGGATGGAACGGAAGGGGGAATGGAGTAGTGCAGAATGAGACGTTCGAAACTTACTTTAGCGCCAACGTTTTCCGTTGGAAAATATGGAACCTACTGATGAATTACTAGCGCTTCGTGGGAGGCGTGGTAATAGAATAGTGTATTGTTCAGTTTGTTATTTCGCTGACGGCTGATGCAAATGTAAATTGTCTTATTTGACAAAAACCTTCTTATTTATTTGCTTTAAGAAACGATTGCGTCACTATTTTTAACTGCGACCCACTGAATGACATTAAGAGGGACGCTTTCGTGCATATTTTATCTCATTGATGCACTTTGGACAACGGAGTGTCTGTTGTAACTCTACGCGTGGGTTCTGTGAAAATCTTCAGCAAATGCCATAGGAATATGATATTTTGTATCGTGGATATTGACTCTAGTTATGAGGAAAATCCGTGTTGGGATTGACTGATCGAATTTCTGTAGGGATTGACTGAGTCTCTAAACAGAGACTGGGACTCTAGCTCAGGCTGAAGATGTCTGCATTAACGTAATCCAGAGTTTTTGTTTACAGATGCCTCTGCACTTTGCAGGCATCAAGTTACTGGTTTTTATAAAAGCACTGTTTTTATATTGCTAGATATCGATGCTGTAACAAAATCTTTAAGTGATGAATTCCGGTCCTCTGATCTCGAAACATTATGCCACTTTGAAAAGCTGGGAGCTTTCTTGTACGTGTTCTCAAATGTATCACTAGCCTTTCGAATTTGATCATATCGTGACGTCACTGCATGATTTATCAAAAGATTGTGACAAAAAACATATGATTAAATGTTATTGAATAATGTTTGATCAGATGGCATGGTAACAACGTACCAAATACACATGTTACCCGTTTGTCATTTTCTGCCTTGGAATGTTTACTTCCCAATAATATGTCATCAAACAAGTACAACAATACATGCATCAGTACGTCAAGCCATACTTTGACATGGGATTGCCGAACAAGCTCTCGAGATTAATTGTTCAGCATCAATGACGAAGTTGAATCGGGTGTGATATGACTGTTAGTTTGATTGCGCAAAGAGGGAAATACAGAGACAAAGTTTCGAATCTACTGCATTGCGAATGCTTATGAGTAAGCTGATCACTTTGTTAGAGACCGAACGAGGGGGATTATCAGCGAAAACATAACTTGAAAGACAGACACGTAATGAAGTATGAAATTGAGAAAAATAAAATGTGATCCGCACCCGCTTATCCCTAACATTGTTCAAGAGTCCAAGAGAGAAATCTTCTAAAGGCTTATTGATAGAAGCCATTTCACAGAAAGTTAGTTTAATTTATAACTCGGGACAGAAGTAACAATGTAAGTTGTTGGGCAAAATTGCGCCCTCATAAAAACATGCCATGGGGATTACCAAGTCAGTTTTGAGGGTAAGTTCCCACGTCATCCTGAGCGGGTTGGGCCATTGGTGCTTCGAAGCAGTTCGCTCGATCTACCATAAACCTTTAACATAAAAAGGTTACTAAGGGAAGCTACACAATCACCCCAAAAATTTTTGATATTGGGGAGAGAATGGACAAGAAAAGCCCCCTTTTCCCCACTTTAAGCTGATATACCAGTCCTACCTAAAAACCATCAAAACGCCAATAGCATAAAAGCGTCTAAAAGTATAAGACGTTTTCACGCTGCTTAAGAAATAAATTCAAACTGTCTGGATTATATCCAACTAGAGCAAAATGTAAATACAATGAAGCAAAACTAGGGTGGGTGTCTCAGTAGAAGATGAACAGGACTTTTGTAACAAATCTTCACGAAGCAAAATGAAATCGACGCTATGTCGAGCCTTTAAATACCCCCATAGTTCAACCAAGAGAATATAATGCTATGTAACCACACACCTCACCCTAGTATTCTAAGCCAAAAAACCTTTGAGGACAGAAGACTCTACAGCATTGCGCATATTTTTGTAAAATGAGTACAAGTAAAACGTGAAGAACAACTTCACAAGAGACCATAACGAATAGCAAACAAATTTCAACTTAAAGGATAAATGTCCCTTGTGAAATTAATTCTGGTGAAATTTCATTTGACCATCATATAACCGTGTCTTCAGTTTTTCCATCAAGTTCTCACCTTTTGAAGTGTGGTACTTACGACGGTGGTCAACCAATTAAACCGCATAGTCCCGGGTTAATTCCACTTGAGTATCTCAGGCAGTCAAAGAACGGATCGCTTCTAATCAAGATTGGTTAAATGCAGCACATATTTCTTATCAAGTTGTAATCCATCATAATTTCGATAAAATGAAGGATCTAAAAAATTATTAAACTATTGAAAAGAGTCAAAGTAATTTTCATGAATTAAAGCCAGCTGTAGGTAAATCATCCTACATAGAAACCATCTTAAATCTATCTACTAAAAATTATGAGTATTTTTCACCAAGAATCGTTTTTGGAATTTATGGAAGAGTCAAATTTTAATCTTGCTGATAATTCTTTGATGCTGATGAATCCTTGAATATATCTAAAATTATTTATTTGCTAATCTTTTGAATTTTTTGTCAATCAGAATTCTTTGTTATATCAGAACCAATAAACGTCTTGCTTTTACCAACTTTTCTGAGTAAATCTGGAAGTAAGACAGGATCTGGTTGTGGTAAAGAAAATTATTTTGTTTTTAATGACTTACTGCCGTTTCTTAGTCGTGTGACTACAAAACGGGTTGAAAACTAAAATGCAAAAAGGGAACAACTGAAAGCCTTAGAGAAGAGCATATAAGCTAAGCTAAGAAACTACAAAGTCAGTATCCAGATTCCGATAATTGCAATTAAATACAAAGGCCTACTACTTTGTAGAAAGATGCTTAGCGAATTTTCATTTAGTAAATGGTAACCGACAGCTACGAAGTTGACTTAAGACATCTGTCTTTTAACAATCGGCCAATCAGTAAGCGTGATGCCACTCACACGCTCATTGATTGGCTAATTGTATTAGGAAACATGGTTAAGCCATTCCCGTATCTTTCGATTGCCTTTAAAATTTTGATGCGTAAAGGGAAATCAAAGTCATCGTCAGCTTCTTTGTAAAAGTCTAAAGCACCTTTTTGAAAAGTCCCTCTCTTGTCATATAATACGTAGATGACACAAAAATCGCATTTGTATAAAATTTGAAAAACAGTTGGAAATAGAAGTAGAAAACAGTTTTTGTCTGTTAATTTGAATGTGAAAAATAGTTGAACATGTGGTAGGAAATTTTTTTTGTCTGTTGATAGACATCAGATTGTTGCTGTATATTTTGATTCGAATCTGCAAAAAAATTATGATTAAAATCAAACAATCACTTTGAATTTTAAATTGTAAGATATTTTATTTTTTAATAACATTTTAAGATTTAAATATAAAGAGCTAAGACCTGTTCAATGCATAGTTGAAGTGAAATTTCAAAACACGTGAAGAAGTTAGTTGTCCTGTTGTCTTTATCTCCTGGCAAGAAACAGGTAGATACTAGGCTAAGTGAAGCAAGGTTTGCTTATCATTCCAGGGCTTCCTCTTTGATTGATACATGTATGTACCAAAGTTAAAGCTTCGAGAAATGTATTATCATCGTATAAGGGAGGTGACACATAATATCTATGCGAGTACGATGACCAATCTATAGAAACACAATAATTTATTCGCACTATCATTTAAAGGACAAGTGACACTCTTTTGGCGCCAATTTTTTTTTCTTTTAACTTAAAGTAAAATGCTGTATGAGAGTGTTGTTGAAATATTTTTCCTTTCTGCTTTCATTTTCCTACTTAAAAACCCTTTTAAAATTATGGCGGGAAGTGAATCACGTGACACCGTGACGTAGATTGTGATAATCTGTTATTGCTGCTACTGGTATACAGTGCAATATTAATGTTTACAACACGCTTGTAAACGAATTTAGTTCGTTTGGACCTGTCGCATCGTGTTTCGAAAACTCTCTATCAATGATAGGAAAATTCCGAGTTATCACAATGAACGTCATAGGGTCACGTGATAAAAAGCAAAATCGCGCCTCCTGCGCCCCCTGATTAGAATTTTTTGTTCTAAACCAGGAAAAACTTACTTCTAAACGATGGTCTATAAGTTGATAAAATATAGGGTGAAAAGTGTGTCACTTGTCCTTTAATGTTATACGATTTCTCTTTCTTATCTACTACCTCTTATAAACAGAAGCTTTGAAATCGATTCTAGCGCTAACACTGTTGTGTAAGAGGAATAAAAACAGCGATGAATCCTTTTGTCGAATTCACTTTACTCCTCAGTAACCACTCACTTTGAAAGCGATGATCCCAGTCTCAAAAGGTGAGGACGTAAAAGGGTTATGTAATCTTTCCTCTAACAAATAAAGTCATTTCGACACTTAGTAAAACGATACGGGATCACTTCAAATCTATAGACTGACATGTTTGTTATATGAAATTCCACAAAAGTACCCTGATAATGCATTTTACAAACGTGGTGTTATTAGCCGAAAAAGAATCAAATCAAAAAGATATTAAGTGGCTTTAGAACAAGACGATTTTTAGCCAGCATTTAAACTTCAACCTCCACGAAAGAGGAAAGAGTTTTCTCTGCACGCGTTTCTTCTTCCTGGGGATTGAAGCCTAAATTAAGTAAAATATTTAAAGGAAAACGAAGTAATTATAGTCACATATTACGTCACATATTAAAGATCAGGAAAAACCTTACTACTCAGCACCTGTAAGCCTCATTAATAAAGACTTTTCTCAAATTTGAACTTCTTGAATAAAAGCTAGAGCTTGAAGGCAAGATAGTCAGGCTAAAACTTGCAAGCCAGCAATTGGCTCTGTGGCGCATTTTCAATTGAGAAACCTTTGAGTATTAGTGCTGCGTTGACGATTAGAGATTTGACAATGGCCTATTGCATAATCAGGGGCGTCGCGTGACCATTCGCGCTGGGGATGTAAGAGATGCAAAACCATATTTTACCGACAAAAGTTCTTTTGTTACATGAATATTTTGTTATAAATTTAATTCTACCGACGAGTTCTCTGAAATTTGCGGGTTAGGGTGTACACCCCCCTCCCGCACGCTACACCCCTGTGCAGTGGCGGGGTGGCTATGTTTTCCCTGGGGTGGCCAAGTCGATTTTTGCGCCCTATCTATATATCGTCACAGAATACCGTGGTTATATAAAGCATGTGTTTCTAGAAGGGAAATCGATTTTTGCAACTTGAATGCAAAATTTCATAAATAAAGTTTGACTAAAATGCGAATATGTATGGAAAAGTTATGTTATCCTAACATTTGACCTTCTCGATCGTGGTTCGGTAAAATATCAAGCTATTTTGAATTGGCTTATAAGCGTGTAATCGCATATATGATGTATGATATACAAACATGGTTCAAGTTTGTTATTGTTATTGTTATTGGTTCAAATATACATACAACATTACAATCATTTAATGAATTCAGAAGAAAAATGCTCCTACAAGTCCACTTCAAGGACACCAAAAGTGATACAACTGCCTCTCCATTTAGGGGGAAATCGAGTTGGGAACCTGAATCTGTTCGAAACCCCAACATTTACAAGTATCTTGATAACGTACACTCAGACATTTTAAACCTATACACACAAAACTACTACAACCCTCTAAATATTTCAAAAGAGGAGCAAGAGGCCATTCGTAGCCTAAAACAAATAGACAATATTTCAATAAAAAAAGCCGACAAAGGAGGCAAAATTGTACTATGGCCTAAAGACATGTATTTACGCGAGGCCACAAAACAACTTGATGATGCAAACTTTTACAAAGAACATCCAGTAGATCATACAATCGAAACATCCGCCGAGATTACAACTTTTTTAACACATCTCCTCCACAACTACCGTATTGATGAAACACTTTTCGAATATCTTAAACCTAACACGAAGGTTCGAACACCGGTATTCTATTTGTTACCAAAAATTCACAAGGAGGGCATCCCAGGGAGGCCTATACTGTCGGGTTGCGGCTCCCCTACGGAGAAACTCTCGTCATATCTTGATCACTATCTTAGACCGATAGTCGAGGAAAGTGCCTCATATATAAAAGACACCACTCATTTTTTACAACAAATATTCGAAATACACACTAGCATTCCACCAAACTCGTGGCTGGTTACGCTAGACGTCAAATCTCTATACACCAACATCCCCCAGGACGAGGGGATCGAGGCATGCCTCGAGGCCATCCGGAATTATTATGGGGACACCCCGCCAATGCGTACAAGTTACATCAAACAAATGATGGTATTCATACTTAAACACAACTATTTTACCTTTAATGGTAGATTTTATCAACAAATTCAGGGCACTGCAATGGGGAGCCCCTTCGCTCCCAACTATGCCAACATATTTATGACAACTATAGAACAACATATTTTACAAAATGCCCCAATGGGGCGTACTCCAATGTTTTGGAAAAGATTCATCGACGATATAATTTTCATTTGGCCACACACCCTTGAGGGCCTACAAAATTTTATACAATACACCAACACCGTCCACAAAACAATAAAGTTTGAAGCAAATTATTCCAATTCAAATATACACTTCTTGGATACAATAATAAACTTACACAAAGAGGGGGGAATTACCACCTCACTCTACCAAAAACCAACAGACACTTGCAATCTCTTACACGGTGATTCCTTCCACCCATGGAGTTGTAAAACTGGAATCATTTACAGCCAGGCCTTACGTTACAGAAGAGTTATCACAAGGGACGAAGAGCTATATTCAAAATTACAAGAATTAAAAAACAACCTCATCATAAGGGGATATCAGATCAATGATATAAATGAACAGTTCAATAAGGTCATTAGACTATCGCAATCGCAGCTACTTGAATCTAAACAAATAAATGACGGCAGTTTCTCCACACCGAAAGGCTCTGTTTTACCCTTCATTATACCCTATGACAACCGCACCATTCACATCCGCGAAATTCTCAAAAAACACTGGAATATTATAACAAAGGATAAAGAATTACAAAACATATGGTCAAAAACCCCCATTCTCGCCTTACAAAGGCACAACAACCTTGGAGATTGGTTAACTCATACTAAATTTTGAGCATCATATGACATTGTAAGATGCCTCGATACCACACCATCAACATTACTATTATGTCACACCAGACTCCAATGCTTTTTCTATTCGCGATTTATCTGCATAAACAAGATATCCTAATTTTATAACCATTTGTCTATATATGCAACATACTTCTACATTCAAAGGATGATACATGCCTCTATGGCTACAATATACATATTTTATATACACTGCTACAACATATTAACACACCTTTGCTGGCATCATCCCTGGACGCAGGGGTGAGGGGGCACCCAGGTGTAAAAGAGCATACTGATCATAAGCCCCGAAATGCTCTGCCTGGTGGATTAGCTGAGGAGCTAGCAAGGACTCATAATCACAAAATATATCATACAGATGTGTATATACATGTATAGATATATTGATATGTTTGTGTACATATATAACACTCTGTATGAAAGAGAATAAACAGTATAGAATGCCTATGCTGAAACACGCCCCTTTAATGCGGGTACAGTACTTCAATAGCATACTGGCTCCCAGGTTTCGTTCGGCACAAGACTGTGGGACAGCGCCCGGTACAGCAGGGCTGCGGTTGGTATTACACCATTTTTTCTTAGTTTTCTGACAAGCTGAGCTTGTTATTTGTATGGTTTCAAACAAACAAATGTTGATTGGGTCATGGCAGCGCAACATGCTTCGATTATAGAATCTCGCGTTATTTTAGATTGTTCACAGCAAGTTATAGCGAAATGTTCTACCCGTGTACGATCACTTTTGATGTTACTAGCCAAATATTACAAGCAAACAATTTTGGCGCCCCCTTAACTCCATTTGCGCCCCTATTCAGGGGGGGCCATGGCCCCCCTGGCCCCCCCTGCCACCACGCCACTGCCCCTGTGTATAATGCAAACAAATTGGAATTTTATTCATCGGGACATAGTGACTTTAAGAACTGAAACACGTCCCCGCTGCCCAATGATTTTGTAAAAAACATAACATTTCATAGTGACCTTTACAGTAAACTAATTAAATAGGAAAGTCAGTGGTCCTAAGAAGGTCTTGTCAGCAACGATCTATCGTGATTGACTTGGTCTCCTAGACAATAAGAAGATACAAAGAAATTCGTTGGTTTTTTGCAGAAAATTGGAATTTGATTCAGTGTAGGAGTGATTCAATGACTCCGTGTAGTTTGCTTGAAATCCCAGATCCCTAACACCAAATGGTTTTAAACCTTTCTCGGTGCTTCATTCACGTCGTCATTAAATCTCGTGGCCTCAGATGCAACGATTTCCAAGAGAAAGCTATGAAATGTTTGGTACTTTTTGCAATTTTTCAGTTCACTTCTTTTTCCATTGTACAGATCCCCGACACCTAACAAAGTTGGTATTGCTGCCTGTTTCACTATTCCCCAAAATATTGCTTTGCGCTTTGCGGTGCTTTGAATTTCCACAATCTTTCCTTACTCTTGTTGCATTTAGCTTCCTTCTTCAGAGGAGTTTTTCGTTATATATCTTTAGCTAGGTTAAACTTTCCATGATTGATCAACATAAAAACTACAGTTAATTTTGCCATATATTCCAGTATCATGAAAAAGTCTGTTAGTCTTAAAGTTGTCAGTCCGAAATTTTCGAGAATGTTCGAAAGTTTTCCATCGGTCACAGTACTCGTGTGGCTATCATTGCTAGAATATTGCTAGCATACCAAGTCACCAAAGGAAGAATATTTACAAGCCTATGTGCTCTTGAATAATATCTACTTTTACAGTTAAAATTTTCGGTTATCATTCTCTTAATTGATTGGTACCTTAACATCGATAAAGGCTTATGCACGGCAGCAGTCTTGATCGATCTAAAGAAGGCCTTTGACACAGTTGATCATGAGATACTTTTGAGTAAACTCAAATACCATGGTGTTAAAGGCATAGAGTTCCAATGGTTTTGTTCATACCTTACCAACAGGATGCAATTTTGTAGAGTTAACGGACAAAAATCTAGAACCGAGGCTGTAAAGTGTGGGGCTACTCAGGGATCCTGTCTTGGACCCCTCCTCTTCTTGGTATATTTTAACGATCTATCAAAATGCCTGAGGTATTGTCATGCATCTATGTATGCCGATGATACCAGTATCTATTTTGCATCAAATTCTGTTTCAGAGATTCTCTCTCTTTAGGTGCCTGTCATGGCCTTCCACTCTAACCTGCTCTTAGCTGTCTTGATCAATTCACATATCCAATTCTTGGTCTTCCTTTTTCTTTCTTTCCTTCTATCTTTCCAGTAACCGCTAGGTGTTCCAAGCCTTCCCTTCTCACCACGTGCCCAAATAACTCCATCTGATTTTAGGGGTCATTTGCATTTTTCGATCTTTGAGTATGCTTTGCATTTTGTGAAACGTTTCTTTGGCAATACCGATTCCTCTCTTTATCTCTGCATCACATTTACCGTCTGTTATCAAACTTCCTGGGAGTTGAACTTCTCTACCTGCTTGATGTTGTTCCTCTCTACCTTTAGATTACATCTTAGGCGTATGTTGCTTTTGCTGATGATCATACTTTGCGTTTTCTTGAAGTTGATAGAAAGGCCCACTTTCCTACTCTCTTCCACTACTTTGTTCAGAAGTGCTTGTAGCTTCTCTTCTGATATTGCTATGATCGCTGTATCGTCTGCGTATCTTATATTTGTACTGTTTCTTCCCCCAACAATAAGTCCTTCCAATTCGTGTTGTTCTGTTGAAAAGGTCTGGTGAAAAGACGCACCCTTGTATAATTCCCCTACGCACTTTTGGGCTGTAGGTTACGTATCACAACGATACAATACCAATCATGTTATGATTCGTAGATCGTGGGACAATGCCTTAGATCGAGTCGTCAAATTTGTCAAACCGTGCCATGACGTAACGGGACGATCCACGGGTACCTGACGGTACGATCCATGTATCACGGTACGGTCTATCGGTTGTCATTTTGTCCATGATGTGACTCCATAACATCAGCTGGTCAGAGATGTTTCTCAACATGTTTCTATGTGTATTTTGTATACACGCTTCTTTTTATAAGAACCAGTAATTTTAGGTTCAAGCTGAGAGTTCTTAGTTTTTGCAAAAATCTGACGCTAGGTCTTTCTTAATTTGTTCCTAAATTATTAGGGTGCAAGCAGTGCGATTGCTAGAGGTGTTCAAACATCACTTGCCAACAAAACGAGTGAGACAACATTTGTTTGACAATAAGATTGAATATTCACCGAAAAGCACAACACATGGCTAAAAATCCTCATTTTTGGGATAAAATGTTGTTCAGAATTGCATTTTACAATAGCTCAGCCTTAGCTTGTTTTTAATTTGTTCTCAACATTTGATGCACAGTTGGCAAGCTTCTACCCTTTTCATATAGGGTGTTGATGTCGACTTTGGAGTTCTTTCTCTCTTTGCGAATCCCCACCTTGGATGTCACAGTTCTTTCTCCGTAAGTTTCTTCTCTGAAAGCTTGTTCCTTAAAATTATCTATTAATTCTTTATCTCCATCTGCACTAATTATTGTTTTTATTTGAACGATATGCTGCTAGTAGCAGTGATGGATCTCAAGGGTTGCGGCAACTAGGGGCAGTTGCCCCTCTCTCACCGAGTGGAAACAAGTCTGGCACTTCTTTTATGGAAATTGTGCACCCCTTTTGAAGAATGAGAATGAGACCCAGGTGAAAACGTTTCTGAGACCTATAGGTTAATCTACTTCAAGGATTACCTCAAAGTTTCCTTGTTCATTCCAACTTGGTAACCAGGAAGATAACAAAGGCTATCCATAAAATTGTGTTCTGTTCTGTAATTCCTGCCTTCATTCAAAAATTGTTCAATTTTCTTGCGCTTAAAAGTTGTCATTTGTTTCATCCAAATTGCAAATTGTTGTCAAATAGTGTAAAGGACACTTGGCACGATAGATCTTTTGAGTTTTTTGTCCTAAACTTACCTAACTAAATCGTATTATCAGTATATTGTAATTAAAAGTTTTTGAATTATCAATATGAAATGAAATGAAATGAAGTTCAGTTAAAATATTTTCTCCAGCGAGGGAAGGGCCCGTATATTTTTTTACACAGTGCCCGGGTGGCGATCGCCACTTTGCCACCCGGGCCAGGCCGCCCCTGAGTCTGCAGGCAGACTCTGTAAATGCACCATAAAGGTTGAACTGTTCAGTGTTTCTTCAAATACGGCTTCTGTTGGTACTCTGGCCGAAATTGGAAAAAGTTTTATCTTCCTAACAATTATAAAGACAGTCGCTCATTTTCGGTCTACTTGATAACAATGATAAAATCTGCGCTTTATATAAAGTGAGCAGTAGACTCCGTAGTTTCAAATGTTTTACACCTGCTATCAATTCTTTCGCAATGATTTATCCAAAGCACATAGCTTTCAACATTTCCCTTATTCCCATTTAAAAGGTTTTCCTTTCTTTTTAAGTGAAAAACAAATGTTATGAACCATTGTGAGCTAAGAACTATTTAGATTTATACCTGTCCAATCAGAATTTGAGATCCTATTTGATCTTCTTAACAAAAAATTTAAAGAACATTTTCAAGCACGCGTGTCTAGAAGTCCCGTTTATTTGTCATCAATAGAGCCGCGCCCACAGCCGCAGATTTGCTAGCAGTCCTTTACAAGATCGTTTTTACTCGGGTTTCAATTGTACTGAATTTTACCGTTCTCTTGAATAAAATTTTTAGTGTTTTGCTTTATTTATTCTTTTCTGAAAAGTAGTTTCATTACCAAACTTCGATATACTTTTCTTAACCACGTAAGAAAACCTCATAGAGTTAGGAAACGTTCACATTACAAGGAATGGCACGGAATGGAAGGAATGATCAGTGATTAGGGTCGCTGACTAAAGACACAGGGGTCAGTGGTTTGAGTCCCTGGCATGAACAAACCTTCCCCCAGAGTGAGGAGAGTCGCCAGCTCTCTGTATTTCCAGGCGTGTAGGAAAAACAAGACGTGGTCACATCGAGAGAAAGTACCAGGACACTGCTCGATAAGCACAGCTTTTCAGTGTTCTATAACTACTTTCGGAAGCTAGGTAGCAAACAATACAGGAATTGAAAGGGACTAAAATTCTTATTGCTATCCCAATCTTCAAAAAAGTTAAAGATTCAATTTTATAACAATTGTCATTTAACATACTTTGAAAAGAAAATGTTTTGTCTGTTTTCAAATTATTCACAAGTGATTCAAGATTTTTGATATCTAACGCATTATGGTGCAAACTATAGTGCTTTAAGTTAAAGACAAACTTTTGTTTTCCTTCCATTTCGACTAAGATTTATACAGTGGCATTCACTCATATCTAATTAATGGTATTTTCGATAATCCCGTTATTTTATCAAAATATTTCACAATCATTTTCTTTTGTTTGCATCAAATAAGAACGCCATTTCTGATTTAAGACGAATTCTGAAGCGTTAATCCCTTTCCATTAACATTTTATCTGTTTTGGTAACAATTTTTGCATTATCATGTTACTGTTTAAACAGTTGGATAAATTTATTTTCGACAGCGAGCATTGAGATAATCTGTATTGTTTTTGTACAAATCCTTATTTTTGACACAATTTTCATATACAATATTAGGGTTTCCTATTTGCATTACAAAAGGGTTTATTTTCTGGGAAGACATACATTCAAAGATACTTTTTGTTCTATATTGCGCATTCTGTTGATTGACGTTTCAATACCCCCCTTGAAGTATTACAGTTACTAGATTTTATAGCTGAAAGACAGTCTGTCAAAATGGGGAGCTCTTTGCATTCTTAAAGTTTCACCGCAGTCGTATCTTACACCAAGACAACTATATCTTACCATACCATATATCTTAGGCCCTGGCCATACCATAGATTGTTCCGATGGTTGTTACTTCCCTGTTGCCAAGAAGACGGTATGCTGCCTAAATTGTTTGCTTATTTTAAAGGTATTAAAATGTGATTGATTCATCTCAACGGGTGGTTAGTTTTCTCAATGCATGTTGTATTGGAGGATTTAAAGAACTTTGAAATTATCTCATTCAAAATTTTATATTGCAGGTGAGAAATAGATGATTTGAAACGCATCTATAGAAGCAGTTGTTGCTAACACTGGTGAATACAGCGGCAACTTCGTTCTACAGTGACAAGGTATATATGGACAGTCGTACTTATTTGTGATCATAAATCATCAGCTGCTTTTTAAGGAAAACTTCAAAGGAACGTGCTCATTTAAACAGATACATCAACAGTTCACACTGACATTAAATTGGTAATACTGCCAGTGTTTCTCAAAAGTCGATGAATCATCAAAGTTGAGAAAGCAGGATCGAAGTGCAATTGTGATTTTATCAAAGAGATCAAATTTCGTGGTACCGACATGTCTTTGAATTATACCACGTTTCCTTTGACTGACAACTTTACGTTAACAACTCCAGTGAATGGAACGCCTCCATGTGTTTATCTAAAAGTTGATGCTGGCACAGTCACGTATGCAGCTTTTATGGTACTAGTAATGATAGTGGCGCTTCTTGGCAATTCACTTGTCTGCATTGCTGTTGGTCTGTCGCCAAAACTAAGACAAGACCCTACCACCTACTTCATTATCTCTCTTGCAGTGAGTGACATGGCTTTTGCCATATTTCAAGCTCCAATGAAGATTTCTATAAAGCTCAATAATAACAATTTTTGTTTCGGTATCGGTGCTTGTCTGATGCTGGTTTTATCAGACCTGATCTTAACACCAGCGACTATAATCACTTTGTTTGTTATCGCTGCTGACAGATTTTACTGTATCGACAAACCATTCTTGTACCAAGAGAAAGTCACCAAGAAAAAGGCTAAGATCGTGGTCGCGTTGATTTGGCTATGTGCTTGTATCGTAGCTTCTCTTTTCCTTTTTAAATGGGATGACCCAAGCCAGCCATCAGTCAAAGGCCCAGGTTGCATTACGGACAACAAGTATTTCTATTCAATGCTTAACTTCCTAGTCATCTTAATCCCACTGGTTATAATGGGTATAATGTATTCGATTATACTGAGAATAGCTCTGTCGCATATACGAGCTATAAAGAAGACAAGTCGGTTGCTGACAGTTCAGGATGAAAACGAGAACAGGCGCTCCTCCAAGATGTCCCAGCGACGGGCGCATCGCGAACTACGCGTTACGGCCACATTAGCTATGGTTTACGGGGCGTTTGTCATATGCTGGCTGCCAATGTGCATCGTGAATATAATAATGGGTATCAAAAAAGAAGTTCTTCTCGGTTCGTATCGGAAAGTACCTGAAATCTTTGTGATCATTTTTGACTGTCTACCAATGGTTTCTACGGCGGTAAATCCAATTATCTACAACTTCACCAACAAACAATTTCGAATGGCATTTAAAGTAGCGATGCATCGTTTACTTGGAAATAGGGAGATATTGCGCAGAGCAACAGTCATTAAAGAGTTAGGGTCATATGGCAAAAAAGAAGCACGCTTTCAGAGAGCTGCCACCATGGAAATGCGGCATGTGAATGGAGACAAAGACAAGGTTCTTCCGCGGCTTTAGGGCTGTCAACAGTTGTAGTTAATCTTTGAAGAACTCTGTTTTTCTGATACATAAATTAATCATAAATACATTGACGTCAAATAAGGGTATTACCGGCTCAAGTTTAAAAAGGAAACTATTATCACAAAGCCTGCGTTACTTGAATGTATATCAGTTTTAACAGAATTTTAGTAAATTTTGACAGCAGTTGATTGAACTAAAGATCCGGATTTGCTCAGATCCTCGCACTTATGTTCCGCTAACAGCTTTTTAAATTATAAATATGGATATGAAGGAAGTCGGAGAAATTTTCTTATGGAATAAACGCAAGTTTTTGCGGATAACATCTGCTTCTGGAATACCATTAGTCTTATTGAGTAAATGACCTGCCTGTTTGTAACGAAGCCTGTGAAAGAGTTTTGATTTTGACCAAGGTGGAAATAGTTTCAAATTTTCCTTCTGTTGATTATCTCAATTTGGCACCTTTCGCTTTAAACAATTTATTTGAATATAAACAGCTAAGTGAGTGTTGATAAGATCTGTTTTTGTTTCATGAAAATGATTACACTGTTCTATTAATGTACGAAAGACCCTTGGAAAGAAATGATGTCTTGTGTAGTATTTTAGGGAAACTCTGTTGTATGAGATTCAGATTCAGATTGTAAAAATAACATCTTCTATTCAAAGGGCACTCAAGGTTTTCAACTTGTGCCGTGACAAATGGAACAGGCGTGCAGTAGAATGACGCCTGTGAAAACAGAAAAGTTTTTCCTAAATTAAATTTCGAACAGCAATTAACCATGACATTGCTAAATACTTTTTGATGGTACAAATCTGAAAAATGGCTTTGAAAAGAGCAAACATTTTGAACCATACGAAAGCTTTTCATCTGGCACTCTTTACAGCATAAAACGTCAGAACATAAATCGAAAACTCTAAGCCAATCAGAAACCCGAGCACAAGATAGTTGCCCAATCAGAGCCGCTTGCCTATACTCTGAGGAGTTTCATTGGAGGAAAAACTTTAGTATTTTTCAAAATTTTTGCCTTTTTTGCATTTTTGATATTGCTCCTTTAGTTCTAAAAAACTGGACCCGGAGGGGGGAGGGTAGCTAAGCCTAATTTTTTTTGGGGGGGGGGGCGTTCCATTCTGGTTAAAAAATTTGGACCCACAATTCTGCACATGTCTGAAAAAATTTTCCCCAAATTCGGCAAAATAAAAAACATTTTAAAGCACAGCAAAGTCATCAAACAATTTTTGCATGTTCTTTGTCCCAAAATCTCAACATAACACAATTCTAACTGGACATTCTTTTTGTTAATGCTAATTCTCCCTCTGAATGACTTTGCAACATGTTTCCAAAGTAGTTCCCATAATTCTGCATGTTTCTTCAAATAGTAACCATAGTTCCGCACATATTTCAAAAACTGATACCGATTATTCCACACTTTTCAAACGAATGATGCCACGTCTCCGTACCTTCGAACATGTTGGGGGTACCCTCTCCCCTGCAGTACTAGACAAAGCCCGCATTGTTGTGAAGAGGTTTTCAGAAATGGGTCCAGGTGTCAATTATTTCTTTGGGGGTGCAGGGTGGTAAAAACGAAGGTGAACCCCGAATCTTTAAAACCTGGCTTTTGATGCTCCAAACAAAATACCTCGTCAGTGAACGTATAAAAAATGTAACTGCGAAGTAGTAATGAAATGTAACTGAGTACTGCGAAGTAGTAATGAAACTCGTATAAGGCAATCACTAATAGCAAATACTTTTGAAGATGCCACTGCAAAGTACTTTGATGCCTTACCTGGACCCATAAAATCTCAGTCTAGCTTCATAACGTTCTGTTCCAACTTGAAGAAGCATTTATTTGCAAAAGCAAACAACAAATTGGACTAAAAAAACATTATTTCTTTTTTTAATTATGTAACTGTAATTAACTTTTGAACTTGTAATTTTACTTTGCTTTACATCTTAGAGGTGAAGGGCCACACTTGTAGTGGATATGCTCGATTGTACCATTGTTATTATTATTATTATCATTATTGTTATTATTAAATGTTGAGAAGCACAGTTATCCTTTATCTGTAATTTACATACCTTCTTCGATTGTGAATGCATACATCATTGTCCATCTTGGTTGTAAAATATTGCGTATCAGTTAACAGTTATTGAATTTATCTGAATACTGATCAAGGGCATGCTTGTATATCAAAAGCAACTTTCGAAATTTATCATTTTTTGTATAGTTGTAGTAGTTTTTAATATGTTACAATTATCAATACCTTCCAACCTTGTGTGCTTATTTCTGGAACTAATGTCCATTTGTCTAGTTTCACTAAATCTCTATAAAGCTTGTTTGTTTTTTTAAATACGTAACTATATGCTGCGATTGCAATTGAAAATTAATGGAAACACAATAAGAGCTGTTTTACTCCTTGCTTTTGGCCATGTTGCGCTAACGGATCCGTTCGTCTTTGGTTTTTTTCTGATAATTCAGATTCATTAGTCTGTATTTAAAAATGTCGATGCTATGTTTTTTAGGCCATTGGAAATTTTCGCTTGAATTGATTGCTTTTGAGAGAACGGGCTGTTGCTATCGGCAGCCTCAAAGCATTTGAATAATTGAAAACTCCTCGCATTATTAGCAAAGGCAGGGTGGTTGCTGAACACACTTAGGGGAAGGTGGGGGAAATCAATGGGGGAATTCAATGATTTGCCAACGAGATTTGGTGTAATCAAAGTTTTTACAGTTGTTTTGAGATTCTGCACTTTATAAATCAAAATTCAAAAATACATGTTGGCTAAACACCAGTAAATCAAGTAAACTAAAGCAAACGCAGATTTCAATTTTATTTTCAACAAAGTACAAGATAATGTGTTAGCTTTATGTTATAGTTAACTGGGAAAAAGTACTGGAATATTGATGGACTCTCATTCAATGCACGGCAGCTGGTATTTTAGAAAAAGATTCAGACTTTGGCAGAATTCACTGTGTTTTTAATTATTTTCAAGTATTTATGAGTTAGATTTGTTCAGTTTGAATGATTTGCAGTGGAATTGAAAACAATTTAATTAACTGTAAAGCACACATGATTTTCATGAGGACGTTACTCTGACTGTGTCATTCACCACAGCTGTACTTCTAAGCTTTAGGTGAACTGAACTTTGCAAGGAACACCAATTTGCATGTTATACAGAGCCAGTGCTAGCCTTACCGAATGAGAAGGAATACAATGGGCAGCCTCCCCCCAATATGAATTTCGTTCCGATGGCACTGATACAAAAACACATGTTATCGGATTTGGAACCATAAACCTTTAATTCTAATCATTTGAGTCTTTTTTTCTACCTGAGTTATACGATATTAACGTAACACTATCAAAGATTCTGTTTTTGAGCATTAAAAAGCAATCTATACTTAGGAATTGGCTTTGTACTAGAATCAACCTTGTGCGTTCATGTCTTAGAGAAGGTAGATGGAAAGGAAAAGAAGCATTGCAAATATGCACCAGAATTCGGTTTGTTGAAGAGCAATGACGGTAGAGCGGACGCAATTAATGTTACTACTGATCAAACTAAATCTTTTTAACTAGTGTAGCTTACTTTTTAACCAAAATATTTATTTCATGCCGAGAAAATATGTACGGGGTGCACATAACAAAGTGACAGGCCCAATTTCTAGTGACATTATTTAGGGTTATATCGCTAGCTCGTGTCTCAATATATATTTTTAAAGAATCTGCCAATAAATTTCTATCGGTGACTATTTCAAAACACGCTTATTATCTTAGCAAGCTTGGTTCGTTAGAAGAATCCTTTGCTGTTAGAAGCAGATAATATGACCGAAAAGGCCTAATGGTGGTTGCGTGGGTCCTACGGTATGGCTGTTTATTCTCGGGGGATTTGAGAATGCAATTTTTTTGCTGTGATAAATCGTGGAGCGATAGTTTCTGCTGAATTTTAAGAAAACATTTTTAAAAAAATTTAAGTATTTGATCTGACTCTCAGAGTATAAAATGTAAGGATATTGATTAAAATTCAAAGGAAGGAATATGTGTACCCAGTATGGGTCAAAATAGGTCAATCAGAAAGGAGAGAGAATATCCTTTTGGAATTTATATTATATATTAATATCAAACAAATTATATACTAATATCAAATGTCTTTATTAATATCAAATAAATGCAATACTCAAATGAAGTAGAATAAAGCTACCCAGAAAGAACCATTAATAAGTTAATGACGTCAACAGTGATAATCATGAGATCATTCAGACACCAACAATCCCATAGCTCTCAGCTGTCCTTTCTTTCGTCGTCCTGTTCTAGTTGCCGCTCTAGAGACAGCTTGTTGATCTTTTGGCTCTTTTTGGCTGTTGTCGGGTAGTGTCCTTTTATTAGCCAATCTCGTTAGAAATTCCGGATTTGTGTCGTCGAGCCCATCAAGGAGTGATGTGTAGGTTTTATGTGTATCACCTGATCTCTCGTCCACAAAAACGTTCACTTTAACTAAAATATACGTCATCCTTGGTTGCAAAAGTAAGCTTGCATACTTGAAATCTGGCTGGTCTGAAAGATTCTTTACTTGTGCTTGGTCGTCTGCTAGGTCGATGATCTCATTGGCGGCGAGTTTGCAACGTTTCTTGATGCTCTCTAGCAGCACTTTAATGGAGCAATTGGAATTGAATAACAGCTCATCGTCTTCACCGTATCGTAAAGTGAAAAACATTGTAAGATGGTCTAGAGCTCTAGTGAGAAAGAGACACTCTTTAGAAATGGCTTGGGTACCAAGGAGTGCATAACGATCGTTTCTAGGCTGGTTTAGCTTAGCAAGATCAGATGTTTAGGAGCATGATTTTATGCCTTCTGTCAAGAGTAGGGGATAGCTTACCTTTTCTGTTCTCTTGAAACGAAAGGGTAAAGATACCGCTCGTATGAGGCTAGAGATATTGAAAAATTGTATACAAGACTGTATATGCGACTTTGTAGCAAAGGTGCGTTAACACTGGCACCATTAACTCGAGTCAGTAAGGTGTAGCTTTTGTTCTCTTTCGTTACACCTTTTAATCTTAAACAATAAATTCTAATTAAGCTTTAAAGAGAAATTTATGTGGTGGTGGGATGGTAGTGTAAAAACAGAATCTGTTGTGTTAAGGGCTGGTTAGAGGTTTGCGTTCTGTTCAAGAAATGTTTAGCGATTCCCTGGGAATCACTATAAAAATAAAAATGAAATAGTTTGCATTTTTCTTCAAAAAAGCTGAACAAACAATGTGCTGCATTATATACTATAACTGAGGTTTGTCATTGGGTAACAATTTTTTCTATAAACAGCACGTAAACATAATACAGGAAAAGAATTGAAAGTTAGCAACAATATTCCAGGGGAGATTATTTTCATACTTCAAATGCATTTCAGCCATTCACATCAATCTTTGAGCAAAAGAAGGCATATCTATAAAAACAACTGTTATCCTAACAAAAGTCGAGCAAATATTCAACTGCTATAAATTTTGATGAAATAATCAAATTCTTCTTACTCTATATCATACTTGGCTGCAATTCAAACGACATCTAAAATTGGTTCAAACAGCATCCTCAATGCTTCACAGTATTGAAATGCATTTTCACGAAATGATGTGCAAATAAGTCGAGTGATTCTTATAAGCTACGTTTGCGGTCAATGAAAGAACCAAATTTCTTGACCAACAAGAAGTAACGTAAAATTGAGAAACGATAAAAAGATGGTTTTTTAATCTTTATGCAAAGAGAATTCAATTAAAATTTTTGCAAATGTGTTGAACAGTGCAAAAATGAAATTTACAAGAAATTTAGAGGAGTAATTTTCGTGAGAAGGTAGGCTGAGTTCCCAGCTACTATGTACGTAGTACTATTCGAGGATAGAAACGGAACAGAAAAAGCAACGCAAATTGCTGAGTGAAGTAAAATTTTGCTACATATTTTAACTATTTGTACTAAAACCTGCAGCATTAGTTCAATTATTCCTGTTAATGATAAATTTTAGCATGAAGAAACTTCATTTGCACTGTACTTCTTAAAACGATCAATTCTGTGAGGATATCGAGGCTAGAAATTCATGAAATTTCAGAGCCAATTTAAAAGAATAATCAGTCTCAAACGTCTTTGACATTTTAATTTTACCGAATAAGACAAGCTTGACTTTCACACAAAAAGTTTGATACTCTGGGTACCAGAGCCTCATCGGAACTGATCAAGCTTGTATTGCGCTAATATGGTTAGTTATCTAAAATGTTTTTGTGATTAAGAAAAAAACAGTAGGAAAGATTTGAATATTCTAGGCACAGAGTCACATTTTTTTAAGAATATTGAGGATCAGAAAAAGTTGAAGTATTATTTTTAAGAGGTTGTTTAATCGCTTAAAAAATTGAACACAGCTACCTTGTTAGGTGACTCCTTAACAGCCGAGGCAAAACTTTTTCTTGGTTGCAAAAGTAATTTGTTTCTTCTGAAATCGAGATGTAGCTTTTAAGTTGTGCAAGCATGACTAAAATCTAATTTTCATTAACAACAATTATCAAATATTGTGTTGACAATTGAAATTAAAAAACAAGATATCATATTCATTTTGAGCATGAATTAGTTCCTTCCACTATGAGGGCCTAAGTAAAGTCTAAAACTCTAGGTAAACAGACTATCAGTACAGCTAGGACGCAGCAAATATTTCTCATAGAATGCTAAGAAACTAAGCAATTATTAGCTTTCGTACAGCTTAATAGATACCTTGAGTCTTCGACACACCTTAAGCGTTAACTCAAATAACCAAAGCTCTCTCGACTGCTTGATCCAGCAACTGCAAAAATCCCTACATGCAGTTTACGAATTTGTTTTCGGTGCCATCCTTTTGCTGACGTGACTTTTAGAATGTTTACAACAACGTGATAAAAGGGAGGCAAAAAAGTTAGAAACTGACGTAAAGGAACACTGCAACGAAAATAATTTTGACATTATATTTGATTCGCTTTTGAAACAGAAAAATGACCATTTAATCACAGTCTATTGTTTCTGTAAATGAAGTCTAAGTATCCGAAAAAGGCTTATAAATTGACAAAACGCATCAACGTTTGAAATAAGACATAAGATTGTCGCTAACTGCAAATATCAGTTGCATGACCAAAAACTGGATGACCTACACTTGAATTGAAAAGTTACACTTCGAAGTGTTTTTAAACGATTCGATAAAAGATTTTTGCCGTTGATTTTGATCAAGTTATGCAATAGAAAATTGTCTGGATATCCACAAGAACGCACAAGTTGAATGAATGGATCAGCTTTTTAAATTATAGGAGCTTTAATCAAAGAATCATAGGAGCGTTTACAATCAAAATATAAAAATGAACAATATATGAATGACCTAGTAAGGACAGAGCCACATGACCTTGAAATTTTTTTCAGGGATAGCCCTACAAATTAAATTTTTCTATTGACATCTGTACAAACGAATAAATTTCTATTAAATGTTACAATATGATACAGCTGAATTTCAAACAACTCTTTCAAACGTCTTTGGGCAATCTAAGTTTTATTTCTAAAGGACATTTATTTGGGTGCGTCTTCATGTAATACTGGGCATTTTTAATAGGGTAAAGGTCTGGACTTTGCAACGCCCATCCAAACTTTAAAACTTTTCTCAGCTGAAGATATATCAGTCTTGTATTTCATAGCTGCGTGATGTTGGTCACCAAGGCATTTTTACAAAGGTATGTTTTCACAAAGGTAAAACTGACATCAAATTCAACGTTATTTTGAACACTTTTTCCATGATTAGAGCGTTCTTGTTTCTTGGCGATTGTCACGATGATGCGTAAAAAGGGCACCAAAGCGAACAAACGAAAATGCTTCCTCTTACTATAGCCTCCGTCACCGGAGAATTTACCCTCGTTATGGTAGCATTCTCAAAAAGATCCAGTTTGGAGTGTTTACACGAGACCAAGTGAGACCGGCTCAAAATGAGTACGCTTTCGTAGGTGAACTCAAATTAGTACGGTTAGGCAGGTCTCATGTAAACAGAACGCCTAAGTGAACTCAAATTGATACGGATGTTTTTGAAACCTGTCTCGTGTAAACAGGGTCTAAAAATGTGATTCTTCAATCTGATTATCAATCTGATTACTGATTATCAATTAGCAAACGCCATTCTTGTTTACACAGGTGAGGCCATCATTAACTGAGCCCTCATAAAATCTGGTTGGAAAATGTAGCATCGTTTTTTTCCGTTTCCATCCTCAAAAGCCTTAGATTACAAAAACCAAGCATTATTTTGCAGCAAAAGCCTTCATCAAGTTGAACTTTTCTGCCAAAAGTTAACTTCAAGCAATTTGTCTACAGACATTTTACAGCAGCCTTTGCCCAAAGGAATCAGCGACGAGGGCTACTTTGAATTGTAAATTAGCATTTTCTTATTGAACGGTTTTCAGCGAGTTTATTTTCTGTCTTTTTCAATCTCTTCAAAAACCTAACTTTAGAAAAGATATAATATTTTGTAAAGATTTAAACCGATTGTTTAGCAGCCCCTTAAAAAAGACCTTTCTTGCCTAAGCTTCGCAAACTTGTTTGGCTTACCCACTATTGTAAATTGCTCACAATTTTTGCGTGGAAAAAATTTGTGTACAAAGCAAAACTGTAAACGTTGAGCAGCCGAATATGGCTGCAGTATTTTAATACAGTGTCCCGTTAACTTTGCAAGAAGCAATCTCTAATAACGTCTCGTCGATTACTTTTTTCGCTTTGAAAACTGTGATTTTTGCTCTCAAGGCTTTTGTACATCGTTTTTTAAAATAATATTTTGTGAAAATCTCATGGAAAAAAGTCTTTCGTTCTTATTCAACAAGATGGTAATAAAAAAGAGTCTGTCAAAATCCATTGCACAAAATGTTTCTGAAATATCAACGGTATCCTATTTCTGTATAGCAGATATGTATAAATGCATATTACAGAGCTACTGTCTATAGAGCAGTGAAGATTCTTTGTGTAACACCTCTGCCTGATTGTAGTTACATTTTAAGAAGAGAAAATCTACAACAGTAGATTATAACAAGTCTTCAAACACTATGAGTTTTTGGCTTTCCGTTGCAGTTTTAATATAGATATTCCTGAAAATGAAGTGATATCAATCTGTGCTGAGAAAGCCCACGCTGCACAGTTACTCTTTTGCAAGTGTCAGTAGCATTCCAGTATCCAAAGCTTGCATTGTGCAGCTGCAGTTATATGACATGGCTTGTCTTTTCAGTAACACGTTTGTCACGTTCTCTTGTCTATATTTTTTATGTTTGATAAAACACCGCTACGTTGCCTTTACTACTAGCTGTTGCACTTTCAGAAATTAAGCGTTAATCGTGAAAGAGGTTTCGAATATTTTGGATAAGAATTCTTCCCCTCTGAAAATTTCCCTTTGTGTCAATCAGCAACAGGAGGTATTGTAGGAAAGATCTCCATGTACTATAGAATACTGATTAGTCGACAGCGGCCATTTTCATTTGGAAATACAAGTCTATGACCATATTCAAAGGGAATGACAGTCTACTGATCCACAGTATTACAAATTAAAGTGTTCTTTGTGAAGTCCATATAAAGAATTGCATATGGACTTCGATTCTTCTCGAAAAGAGGGCGAAGACGTGGGCCCTGTTGACGAGGAGGAATGCGGGGGCCATGGACCAGGCCCGACACTTTCGCGCAAAACAAAATAAATTTTAGCAAAATCTTTCCACACGAGTCGTCAGTTTGCCTTTGGACCCAATTTCAAACTTGAATAGGAACCTTTGCAAGTGTTCCCCTTGTACGCCAGGCAATGACGTATTACAAGTCCATATTTGCAATGTCATCAAGCTCGTTTTTTTAAATGAACGAGAATTCTAACACAGATAAACAAATGAGTACAATATCTGACTAATTCTATTCATTATTTTACATTAAAGCATGATCAACATGCTTCATACTATGAATCTGTAAGCAAACTACAACCCAAGGTTCTAATAAAGTGATACAAGTTGACAATTTAGATTCTTTAAGTACCATAACATAGTTGCAGTCTACAGCACATACTGAAATCAGATTTCGCGACAAACAAACAAAATCAAAGACACTTAGCAAAAATATAGCTGGTTAAGCATGCTTGAAGCTAACTATAATTAATCTAATTTCAGACTTATCAACTTTTGACTCCCTATTTCTCCCGGAACTTTTGAAAGTTCTCCATGTTTCTTCCTTTTCTATTAGCAGAGGTCTCCTTATAATAAGAATGTTTGCATTAACTTTCATCAGGACAAAGTTTTTTGTTATGCTTACGAAGAAACAAAAATTATTAAAAGAAATTATTAAAAAGTTCTGCTGATCTCCCTGTTCTTGGTCAAATCTCTCTATTTTGCTAACGAAAAATAGGAAAATCTCCAGGTTTTGAAATATTCGGTTGACAGGTCTGAAAATTTAGACTGTTAGACAGATAATAACACCTAAAATGTTATCTCCATGGTTACAGAAAGGACAACAAAATACAGAACTTTTTTTGCAAATTGACACAAGCAAACAACAGCTGCTTATGAAGCGAATATTTTGCAACAATTAACAGCTTTTTGGAGGTCTTAAAGTAAGCTTGATAAAGGGTTGAAATATAAGTAGAAATTTTCAACTTACATTATCCGCTTCCCACTGAAATTTGTGTCCCTGATCTAGACAAAATCTGATGGACAATTCAATGCTAGGTGCTCCTAAGCCATCTTCTTCAAAATTACTGTTCCATGATTCCTTAACTATGCAGCTCTTTTGGGAGGTGTCATTAACCTGCCAGTAGCAGGTGCTGTGGCAGATGCCACTACTGAACTGAGGACCTCTTTAGCAACTTCCCTAGAGCAAAAAGCCTTTTTCCTTTACCCAGTTACTAGACCTGTGAGTTTTGGCTTTGTTAAATAAAGGCTATTTTCTAAAAGCCTTTCAGTCAACCTAATTTTTTTGAGTCTACTCTTGATTTTCTTTGGCAGTGAGATGATGCCTCTCATTAGCTAAATTTATTATGCACAGATTCTGACTGAATGAAGTATTGTAATTAGACAAACTCTCTGCTAAACCATATCGATAAACGAAGAAACAAAATCGGCTTGTAGAATGTGTCCCCATTTTTTAGAAATTTGAAAATTAAGCTAGGTACTACTTATTACTTGGGCTTATGCTACTTACTATATGCTTTAATTTCGATTTAATAAGAACCACATGACAAGTATGATCAACTGGGCCATGGCCCAACAAAAAATCTTTACCTCTACATTAACTAAATAATCCAGTTGACAAAGCAGTCCATTCTTGACATAAACTTCAGGAAATTTGTCACTCTCTATTCCAAGTAAAGTATCTGTAAATAACTCTGATTTGTAAGGGCAATGAATATAATTAGTTTGTTTACTGTAAATCCTCAAATTATGGGAGCTAATTTGAGGGGGAGGGGTCTTATTCAAGGACAGCCTTATAATAATCATCTAGATATCAAGATATAAATCTTTCTAAGATATCAAACAAGGTATAAATCAAAGCATGGAAAGATATTTTAGACCAAAATACTGATATCTTCATGGCCGGTACCTTCATCAAAGATTTAGTTTTCTTCATTTGTTGCTGTGTAAGAATAGTGTATTTTTCTGTTGCATCTCTATTAAACCCCAAAGATTGCTTATTAAAAGGGAAAAATTGACATGCTAGAGTGGGGGCTAATTCGAGGGTGGGGGCTATTTAAAACTGTTTAACTTCCAGGATGGGGGCTTATTAGAGGATGGCTTATTTAGGAGGGACAGGGCCAATTTGAGGATTTACGGTACATGAATCCTCTCTTTAATGAAAACTTGTGCTACCTAAATTAGTTTATTTAATAATATCCCCTGAAGCATTCTAGCAACCAATATCAAATGTAGTTAAACAATCACTAAAATTTACTGGAAGAATGGGGAAAGAGCATTTGACATTGAGACCTTATGGTGCTAGCAATGAAAACTGACCATTATTACACAAACTTTGTACCCTGGGTCAGCTCTAATTGCTAAAGCATTGTTACAGATTAACAGCTAGCTTTGTTCCATCTCCTTTGTTGCATAATTTCAAGCCTCATTAAAATCTACCTTTGGTCTATAATCTAAGCTTAAAAGACTATCAGTGAACCGCCACCTAGTCATATAAATAAATTCTAAAGTGTGATGTTTACCCATAATTTCACCGTTGCAAAGAATATCAACCTCACTTGTATCAGGTAACTTCAGTTTCATTTTCAAAAACTTTTTGAGATGATCCACAGTGAGGTAGGAAGAGCAGCGAATGAAACTCTTATCTAGTTGCCTGAAGTCCTTCTTGATGTCATTTGTCTCCAGGTATTTCAATTGCAATCCTATCTGGGTATCACCAATTAGATTCTTGTTAAAATGTCTGGCCTTCTGGTTATTGTTTTCTTTGCTCTCCTCATCACAGTCATTTGAATTTTTGTTCACAATCTCAGAGGTTGGGGAAGAAGGCTCCAATAAAGTTTGGAAGTCAAAATCTTCAGGGATTGGTAGACCTTGAAGAAAGATTTCATGATTCTTAGCCATTATGTATTATGCATTAGACAAATTTTTTAGAAAATGTTTTCAAATATTGATATACTGCCAAAAGTGAATATGATGTTACGATTACAAATTTTCAAAGTAGGCCATGGGGTTGTAAAACTTTCTACTTGAATACAAATTCTAACAGATTTATCTTCTTGGGAATCTAAAAGGTATCACTGGTCCAGCCTGTTGAAAAAATGTGAAATAGAGCCCTTGAATTATGGCTGAATGTGGCATTTTGACTTGATTTTATTTATCAAAGAGTATCTTCTCATCAGTGAATCATTGCTTTGATTCTCGCGTCGTAATTTCCCTTGCCTGAGTACCTGAGATTAACTGATTTTGATTTTACTAGAAGTCCAGTTTTAAGCTACGAGATATCCTCATTTATTTAGACGATTTAGCATGTGTAAACAGAACCTTAGTTTGCAGAGGTAGGGCTGCCGAGAGAATTCAGAGGTCTTTAGGGGGAAGAAGAAAGAGGAAGACCTCTGCGAGCGGAACCAGCAGAAATTTTTGCGACCATGCCCTTTAGATTATCTTAAAATGCATTTCACAATAATTCTTAATTCATTTCTGGCAATCGTTTAGAGCATTCTATAATTTTTAGGTATACACCTTCTATGTTTCATTAATTAATTATTCTATTAATTAATTAATTAATTAATTAACTATTCTTAAAACAGATTTCATTACTTTATGTGGTGGCCTAGATCTCGAAGACCTGGGACAATTTGCCTCCTTGCCCCTCCTCTTGGCGGCCCTGCACACAGGGGCTTTCAGTACCTCCAGGATCAGCATTCAAAGTTTTTCAATAAACCTTGACTCTTCCTCAAACTTTAGGTGGAAATTGGGTGGCCCTGGATATGCAGACAGTTGTCTGCTAGGTTCTAGACCCCCCCCCCCACCCCCCCCATACCTCAACAGGATGTCATTTGAAATTTTTGGGGGACACTTGCCTCTCAGTGACATCCATAGCGCTATCTGTGCCTATTTTGAAGTTTTCAGGGGTTTTTGGTGATACTTTTTCAGTCCTTGTGTTAACAAAAGACCATTGTCTCCCATGGGTGCCCTCTCGCTCCCCCCCCCCCTCAGGTGTCAACCACTGGAACAAAGGATAAAATCTACTCTGTTTTGTTGACACACATATAAATTTTCAAAAACACAGTATTTGAAACACAAAACACAGCAGAGGCTGGGCATGTGTTTATGTTATTCAGATTTTTGTTCAAATCAAATTCATATAAAGATAGTTTTACGTGAAAAGAAATTAAACTACAATGCCCAATATACTTTGAATTTAAAGTTGGGATCCCTCTTTTCAACTTTTCAACTCAACTTCCTTTTCAACTTTCAACATAATAACATCAAATAATTAATTATTTTGTCACCTGACAAGAAACGCCTGACAAAAGTTTCTGCTACTAAAATAAAAATTAAAGAATCCTAAAGTATAAGAAAATGAATGACTTAAACTTTCTTTGTCTACTTTGACGTTGCATGTTCAGGTCAGGAAAAAAATTAGCGTAAATGGCTAAAAAGCAGGATATTTTTTATCCAAGAAGACGCGAATATTGAAAGAAATGGCGGTTCATGTCTATACAAGACACGGGCCTAGACAAAAAGATAAGCACGTGCATAAACAAAAGCTGTTTTGAATCATACCTCTTTTGTGGTAGAATTCGCTGATTCTTTGTCGTTCATTTTTCCATAATCCTGGGACAAGCTTGAAGATTATTTCTTCCAAAGTCTTGTCTTCTCTTAGATACTCCCATGGGTTTGTCTCGTGGATTTGTTGATGACAATCAGGACATCGGAACGATTCAGTGGCACTTTCTAAGTATCTCACTAAACAACTTTTACAAAAAGTATGGAGGCATTCCGTTATTGCAACAGGTTTTATAAGATAGCCACGACATAGTTTACAAATAAATATATTGTTAAAACTGGCTGCATTTAAGTATCTTTTGCCTTTCGGGTGCAACACGGACATCTCCCTTCGTGCCTAGGCCCATACTGGAAGACGCTGATGACGTATACAAACTGTAGTTGCAATTTTTTCGTGTAAGGCAAGACTTGGTTAATATTTCAAAAACCTTTTAGCTGCTGGCTGCCTCTTGACCATTCTTTACAAGGAAGACTCTACACTATTTGTAATTTAATTTTTTCTCACTGAAAACACCGTTTCTCGATTTTTCATTTCTCTCCTGAACACTGAAATTGATATATTGCAAGAAAGGGCAGAACTGTACATGACCGAACTATAGCAAATCTGAGCGGGCCTCAGCTGAGTTTGGTATGTTAGTATAAGGGTTTGTGTTTTGGCAAACAATGATAAATCTTACAGTCAAGGTAGTTTCAATAAGACAAAATATTTCGAGGGCATTTCGACTTTAATTTTCCTCGTCCACCACTCCAACATACAAAAAAGTCATCACAACCTTTGATCAAGTTTTGTTTGACAGGGTCAAAAGAGCCAGCAAGTAAGTTAACTTCTAATAACTGGAACAATTTGTAACAAATGTAAAATGAAGGTTCTAAAATCTGCGAAAAGGTCTTGACAGATGGATATGCTCTTTTATCGACAGGAATGACATTCCAACCCTTTCTCCGAGTTCAAAAATTATCGTAGATTGCTTTGTACCATCTTAATGAACAGACGCCAAAGATTTTAAGAAGCTATGATATACAATGGGATAGATTAATAAAAAGATTCATATGCAAGCTTTAGCAGTATGTTTGAAAAAGACTTAGCAAACAAAAAGTTTTAAAATCAGATAAATTAATCTTAGAATGTGAAGATTAATGTTCAAATGTGATTCAAAAATGGTTAAACAGATAAATAGAAGACGTTTTTATCAGATCATTGAGGACTATTAGATTTGCAGGTGACTCTAAGTGAGATTAAAGTAAAAGCAATTGAAAATGGCACTGTTTAAAAGAGAGCCTTCAATCTCGGATCTTCAAGATAATCGGTATAAGCAGATAGGTTGATGATACGACCATCAGGAGCTGAGCTTATCGGCTGATTTGAAAACACGAGAAAAGACCGTGGAGGCCCGGGGCTAATAAAAACTTTGAGACAACCATTGATTTTCTTGCTTATATTTCTTGCAAATGTTTTAGATATCTCCCGTAGTAGGCGCTGTCCCTGTGTTCATGCTAGTAGCCTGGTGAGATGACGCACAAAAAATGTTGATGTGTATGGGTGTGAAAGTATGAACAACAGCTGGAAGTTGGCATAATTTAAAAATAATAATAAATCAATTTAAATGAAAAGTATTGAATCTTGAGCTTTGGATGTGAATGATTTGATTCTGTTTCATATGCATTTATATTGCTATCATTACAAGATTCATTTCAGCTATAAGTTTGAAGGTATCAAACAACAGACATGGGGCACAGGACAACCAAAAAGAGAAGTTTTATTAGGCCGAAGTGTTTATCATTTATAAACATCTTTGTTGCTACTATAGTCATGATATACTGGGTACCATGCCTGAATGAAAAGATAGCCTTCTCTGCCCAATTACTTTGAATTTTTCGTCGCATTGAAACTTTTAGTACTCAGATCTCTGAGGCGAATTTCAACCAACAACTAAACCCCACAATAAAATCTAACAGTTCCCTTGGGGAATTGCCAAAGCCCTTGAACAGGGTGAAACAATATGTAAATTGGCCAAGTATGTGGGCGTGACATGGGTGTGACATCAGCAAGTCATTTTGTGGTGAGTCTCTTTTGCGTGCTTACTTGCTCAGAATAATGAAGGTATCTGTAAGTGTGAAGCATTTGACGTATATCCTTTGCAGCAGTTCTCATTATTAAAGTTTCATGCTGATTATAATTTGCTTTTTTGTAACTTTAAATCCAATTCTTTGCACTGGTGACCAATTCAGCTTTACGATTTCAAGGTCTTGCTTGTGGCAAAGTTGGAAACATCCCTGTTAGAAACATCCCTGTTGAAATTTTTTTTTTTGCGCCCTTGACATTTAAATTTTGAACAAAATGTTTTTTAGAAATTAATTATTACCTTAATGTATTGGAAGTATTGGCATATTGCATAAAATTTTCAAGATTTTCAAATTTATGTGGTCAAATGAATACCAATCTTCTAAAAATTCTTTTCCATGTATTGGTAGGTATTTACCTGAAAAGCGACACACCCTAAGCTGTGAATGCATTTTTGATAAAATTTGGAGAAACCTTGATTTATCTTCGAACAGTGTTAGGCAGGCTTTACGTCGATTTCATCTGCGTAGATTAGTAACTAGTGCAATTAGTTATTAACAGCATCTTGTGCTGAATACTGACTCAGTTTTTCTGTTTACTTTATTTTCTAGTTGCATTTATCACAGTTATTACATTGTAGCATGAGCCAATTGACGCAAATCAGTTACAGCTTCATCATTAATAGTTAATTTTGCATAAATTAACTTACAGTACAATAATAAACGCTAGATTTTTTATGTTTGCCTGCAGCTTGGGTGGATGTTCGTGATGTAATAAATGCTTTGGGAAAAGGCCCAAATGACTACTTCTTCAGTGTTTTTTCTTGTTGACAAGGCTAATGGCAAACAGCGATGATGGAAAAACGGGGAATTTGCCATGTCAGGGTGCTTCGTCGGTAAATTTCCAGATTGGTAGTTAAGTAAAATATAGCTTGACCAGTTTTTCTGAAAATAGGGCCTGAGCACGTTTTTTCTTCATTGAGCAAAGTAGCGATGGCCTTAACTCTTAAAGGCTGTAGAGAAACGTACTGCCCCGGGCTGTACAAGCATCTTTTTCATCTGATCGATCATGGAAATTTCATATAAACTCATTGAATCTGTCACTCAATTTTGTGTATGAAGAATGAGGAAACTGCGCTCTCGATTTGAAGACTGGACAAAATTTGCAGAGTTATGTAGCTCCAGGGATATGGCAGTGCCCCGAAGTCCCTATTCGGGCGACCCAGCCCATAGCCAATAACCAAGGGACGGTATTAACTATGCCACAAAGCCATTATGCTCCCTCCAGTCAAAGAGTACATGATAAGCCTCAGAAGACATAATACATTATATTGTTGCTTGATAATGGCTTTTCGATGTAACCAGCTCGGAGTTAGAATCAAATTCGGAAACAATCTACATAATGCGTTATGAACAAAGTTGAAATCACATTGACGTAGGAGTACTAACACTGACAATGTTTTGCACAGGTGTTTTTGAAGCAAAAACAGGAAAACGTCAATCTGAAAGCTTAGTGATAGAACTAGGATCCAGGTGCCAACAGTCAAGTAGATATGTTGCGTAATGAAGTATGGTGGTTAGTAAGTCAAGTGTGCAAAGCTATGACTGCTTTCGTCAATTGAAACAATAAAATCTAGTTGAAGGTCCTGGGTCATCTTAGTTTCTGAGCACTTTTGGTACTGCCTTGATTAAAATATGAGTTTAATTTCTCATTACAGGGTGAGGTTATAGTAAATGGAATTCTTGTCAATCTTGTCACTTGAATGTAATCCCAAAGATAGTGCCTAACGCCGATTCTAGAATTGAATTCTTTCATAATTGACGTGATTTCTCTGGAAGGTGATCAGCTACAAGCAGTCGCAGGAGCTGAGCAGCTTTTATTGCTAGCTTTTGAATTCTGGCAAAATATATACAAATATTAAAGAAAATGTTGGTTACATTGCTGCAGAGTCGATAGTCAAGTGAGTTCTTATACAGTGGCGATGACGAATGACACGGGCAGTACTCTATATTGCAATGATGAATTGGTTCTGCCTGAAAAGATTACAAAAGATTTTGTTCTCTCCATTGGCTCTGCATCGTATTTTACAATACCGATTTCGGCTGTTGCCATAATTGGTAATGGCTTCGTTATTGCTGCAATTAAGAAGGACAAGAGTCTCAAATCAAAGCAAAACCTCTTAATAGCATTTCTTGCTTTTGCCGATCTATTAACAGGGATAGTATCGATGCCACTGCAAGAAGCGTACGATATCTATCTCATCAAGCAAGGATATGTTCCATGTAACTTATCACTTGCAGCTGTTATTACCAACTCTCTGCTCGCTGCTATGTCGGCAGTTACAATTGCATTGATGAGCTGCGACCGTTTCCTTGCGTTTTGCTATGTGACCAAGTATCGAGCCTGGTCATTGAAGGGACTGTATACAATCATCTATATAGCATCTTGGCTCTTCAGTATCGTTTTCATTGTACTTTTCATCCTTGTTCCTCATTCTAATGTCCTGCGAATGATTGGCACAATTTTCATTTCACTGGTGCTCTGCTTGATTTGCCTGCTAAACATAATTCTGTTCATGTCCTTAAAGGTAAACATCAGAATTATGTCCCGTGTAATGATACAAGATGCTGTCAACAAAAGAAGGAGGCTCTTACGGCAATCAGCAATCACTTTGGTCGTAATAGTTTTGGTTTTTATTCTTTGTTTTCTACCAAGAGCCGTGTTTCTTGCTGTTGCATCAAGTAAAAATCACAAGGCACATCTCTGGACATTGAATGTACTCTACCTTAATAGCGCATTGAATCCACTTATCTATGGCTTTCGCAGCCGAGCAATATTTGATGCTATTGCTAAAATTCTACGATTATGTAAATTAAGATGAAAATGAACATTTCGTTGTAGATAAGGATCATTTAATACTTCCAAGAAAAATGGCAATTGTTTGAAGATAGTCTCAAACTTTAGGAAACGAGGATTAAAAAGTAGTTTGCATGAGCCAAAGGACCTAAGATTGATTATCTATGAGTAGGTGCTTTATTAGGCCAATCATGGCTTGCTAGAGAATGGATGTTACCAATGGGCTGGAATATTTGTCACTGTGAAGATTGCCCGGAATTGTTGGTTTTTCTAGACCAATTTATATCTAAACTTCTATACTTAGATCTATAGAACTATTACTAAATTCAATATCTCAGCAGTTGACTGACTTACCCTTGTTCGATAAGTGCTGCCTAACGTTTGAAAACATCAACCCAGTATGGAATATTTACATATGAAGGCAATACATACATTGTGGAACGCTTTTAAATCTGCACATTGAATAAAAGCCTTATTCATTTATGGTAGCGAGTTGCAAGTACTACGTAGCTTAGTGTCATCATTGGAAAGTTTTGGAATTAACAAAGTTGACTTCACAACTGCCTCCATTCATTTCCTCCATTAAATTGTTTAAGCAAGTCAGAATCGTGAATAATTGCAAGAAGCAGGATGTGGAATCATCATATTACACACAGCCGGCGCAAATACAACTGGGACAACCGAACCAGGGCCTTTCATGTAGCTGAAAATGTTTTTCAAAGTTTCATATGGATTTATTGGGCTTTCTCTACAGCCGATTAACTGATACAACGGTCATGTTGTAACAATATCTTTAACAGTATGTAGAGGTCTGCGAAGATGATAATTTTCTAGAATGAGAGCCAGGTGAAATAATAATCATAATTATGTACAGTATTCAAAATAACACAATGCGTGATTCAACATTGTAGAGCTTTTAAAGCGTTAGATTATCGATTTGATTTGCATCTAAAGTTTAAAAAGGCTATAGTTTCGAAATTCGATTTCAAGTTCCTTAGCATCTCGCATCCTGTTTGATCATGGTTGAGTTTTCATCTTCCATTCCGAACAGAATTGATCTTACTCCATAATGATTACTAGCTTTTTACTGATTCTCAAATGCCATAAACTATAAAAAAGAAAAGAATTGAAAGCTGAGATATTCTCAAGAAGGTGTCATTGCCTTGTACTGTTGCTTAATAGGATTTCTCAGCTCCAAATAGAATTAAAAGATCCTTTCATAGCATTGATATTGTGCAGGTGGAAATACTGGTTCAGGTGCAGTGGCAGTAATTGGGGCAAGCGCAGTTAATTTTGCTGATTCTTTCTTCAGGTGGCCTATACTTTTGTATAAATATTGATGAAAAAAGGTTACAAAGAGACACTTTTTTGAGTCACGCCAAGCCATTTTTGCTGCCAGAGGTAAGGAAAAATTTGAACCAAAAAATGTTTAAAAAATACCCCCAAATGACTTTGGGTAGACGTTCTCTTTAATATGCATGGGGTTGACCATTCAGTTACCCAGTGCTGGGACTCTTTTATTGTTATTTCATTTGCTGTATTTGAAATAGTGGGTTCCAAAATGCTATCATGACCATGAATCATATACTAGTAAACTTGAAGTAAAAAGGTTTACAGAATGATCTTCTCTTTTTGCTTAATGTGCTTAAGTTGTGGTATCCATTAGTGGTTCTATTTATAAATATAGAAATTTTAAGATATAAAATCTAGGAATAAATATAGACAAAATAACATGAATTTTGGTTAGTATTTGTTTCTACGCTTTTGATTATGATAAAAAAGCAAAAACTTTCAAAGAGCAATAAAAAGTTGAGTAAATAAATAGAGTACCTTTCCAGATATGTTATAAGATACTTGCATCAGCAGTAGCATGCTTAAATAAAACTGCAGTAAGCTCACACACAGTACATCCTTGGAATAACTCTTCCTATGAGAGTACTTCTCCAAAACTCAAACTGACCATCCTCACTGGAGTCATATCAGAACCTCATTGGAGTCATATCAAGTACAAAAATTTTAACCTCCAACAGAAACTTGGCAACAATTTTGTTGTGATGTTACCAAAGTCTTTTTCTTTTCCTTATTCTAATACCAGTTTTCATTCAAAAATATTTAAGGATAAAAACAAAGCTGTGATTGTAGAAATGTCTTAAAATTCGCTCCATTGACATGGCCTCAAGAAAATTTACAGGACCATGCCTGTTAAAAAGTTCTTAACATTTTTGCTTCCACAAAAACTGACAACAAACCATAGGACAGCAACAAGAAAGTTATATTGCATCTTTGTCAAGAAAATAAAATTTGCAAGATGCTGAGCTTGCTTTATTGCAAATACATCATGGGGAAAAAGAGCTGTTTCAATTGCTTAGAAACTGCATGTATGAATGGTTCACAGGAGAGTTTGCAAAAATGAGGGACTAAAATTGTTTCATCAACTTTTTGTTTAAAAATCCATTTTTTCTCTTAGAGATATTTTTAATCTATTCAAGATTTTTCTGCAGACTTTTTTATAAATATAAATAGCAATATATATTTGATAGAAAACTAAATCATCTATTTTAATTATTCATCAAGTTCTAATTCTATCGATCTTGGCCTTCACACATGCAACAATCTCTTCTACAGATGCCATTGCTCCTACTCCAAAATCACCACAGGCTAATTTTTTCTCCACTGGGGGAATGAAATGATACCCAAAACTTTCCAGCAACTTAATGTGTTGCATTGTTAGTGGATGCTCGTACATGTAAGTGTTCATGGCCGGTGCAAATAACAATGGTTTCTCTCTTCGCCATGCCCTAACAACACAGCTTAACAAATTATCACATAGGCCATTCGCTATTTTTGCTAAGGTGTTTGCATCTAAGGGTGAAATTACCATTACATCTGCCCATTTACACAGCTCTATGTGAAGTACACAGTCACCAATTTTCTTCCAAGTGTTCCATTCATGCTGGTCAGTTAAAATATCTACAGTAACATCATCTTTATTGAAAAATCTTTGAGAATTTTCAGTTGCTACGATCTTCAAAAGGCAACCTGGGAAAATATTGTTTATTTCATTAATAAGGTGTGGTAACTTTATTGCAGCAACGCTACCGCAAACGCCAAGCAAAATGCACAATGTTTTCTTGTCTTCCTGCTGCATGTTTTGTTTTCTGCACCAAGACATTTTGAAGTAGCCTCTCATCCCATTAAGGACCTCGAGACCATGCCTGGAGGAGAAACAACAAGAAGTAGAAGTAAAGAGGTCCTTAAAAGCTGATACAGATTTTTAGTCTGTGTCATGGCAGAAGAAGCTGATAAAGAAGTAGATAATGAGGTAACAGTAGGTCTATCTTGATCTTCAACAGTTTCCTCAGTATTTAAATGACGCTTTGTGCTTAAGCGCGCTAATAGCGATAATACGTATTTGACACTCCCCCTTGTCTGACTTGGTGTCTAAAGAACCCAAACATTTTTAGGCTTAATTAAAAGATTTATGTAGAATGACTCTTTACGAAAGGTGAGTTTTTCATAGGTAAAAATAAATTTATTCAAGTTCCCACTAGATGGTAGATCTGATGGTTCCTCCTTGGTAAGTTGTAAGTCAGGTCACCTCAGAGCTGTCTCAGATTGAAAAATTGGGGTCCCAGTCAATAATTTCTATCCTTCATTCCACCCGCGCATTATTAAGAATCTGACATAGATTCTGCACACAATATTTGTTTTTCTTGTCATATTCCCCCGAATATTCCACCATTTAAACTTCTGATAACAAGAAAAAACAAGGAATACAAGGTCTCTTTAAAAGCCTTTGCTTCAACAAATTCCGCGCTCGATTTCGCGGGAAACGCTCGTTATCCGCAAATGTCAAAATTATGGTTCTGGTGTTCCCTTGCAGAAAAAAATACTCAACAGTCTAGAAGCTGTCAGTTTAGTCCAGTTTTCAATACCTTCTGTTCGGTCTCATCACTAATAACTAACAAATGCTTGTCCATAATTTTCTTGGCATGATAAATTTGTCTAAGGTCTCGGTCTTTGTAATATGAAAATAGGCTGTGTGCCGGGTTTTGCACAACTTGATTTATTAGCAGGTGCAATGGCCTGCAATGCGAACCGATTTTTTATCGGTTGATTCTCACTCCTGTTGAACTGGGTGCTGCTTTCAAGGAGACGTTTTGTGTTACAAACTGAACAGAAACCAAGGAATTTTACCTAGAAATTTCATGTGAAATCTCAATGTGAATGAATTAGATGTTAATAAATTCTCTAGAAAGTAATTATAGATAGAATCTTTTTGTAGTAATTTGAAGATCGCTGCATTGAAAAAAATTTCAATTGCTCCTAGACCAGTACCATCTGTCGTGAAATGTTGTTCCTTCTCTTTCTCTAGCTTAGGTTTCTTTGATAGACCAATGCTGTTATCAAGCTTATATTTTCTGTTCTTCCAAAGATAGAGAGAGCTCTGTTGCCCTTTTCAAGATATTTTATCTCCGTCAGTTCGTATATTATCATTGATTGCAATTATATAAAGTCCCATCTCCATAACACTGTGTGACATTCGTCGACTTCTGGTATTAACACCATCCTGAGAATACTTAATGCTCTTTCTACTGAATAATTTTACCTAGAGATTGCAGTCATTATCAGTGCTAGAATGCACAGGTTGGGGAACTCATCTACTCTGTAACAATCATATTTTGCCAAAGTATCTTTTTCGATTATTCCATTCTTTCCCCAACCAATAAATGTTGCCAGCTCCACTTTGTTTCCTTTTACCATGATCACCAAAGAACAGAATAATCAAGTGAACAGTGAAGACATCTCTTGGATTGAAACTTTAAATCGCTGTGTTTTGAAACTTACAGGTGTTGATTACAGATTACTCCCCCTTGGCACCCCTTGGTTGAAAAACTGTTCTACAAGATGATCTTGTCCTAACTACTTTGTGACACCTCAGTTGAATGGGAATTCCATATGGGAATACTTGAACAACACCTTGGAAAACGACAGAACTACCTTTGAATTTGGGGACTTTTATTTACTGCTGCTTTAGAAATCTTCAAAACATATGCAATTTTTAAGAATTTCTTATGACAAATACTTTGTTTTGCATGCACAAAGATTTGCATGCCTTGGACAATTTGGGCATGTGTGCAGGCGTGGGCGTGCGCTCGCACACCTAATATTACAAAGACTGAGTTCTGGCATAGCCATTTTCGGATAATCCTGACTTTTCGCCCTCTGCTTTGCATTATATTTTCTAGAGAGTGTATAGAGATAGTTTGAATGGTTTTAGGCCTATAATTATTTACATAGGTGAACAATAAAAACTATCCTAGCAATCTTTCATGCCTGTGTGGCTTATCAACCGAAATTTTCAGAAAAGTGAAGTTTCTGGTGCACAAACAAATGAAAATTATTGAACTTTTAGTAATAACCTTGCAGAGAATGTGCAATGTTTCATATGAAGCCCATAATATCAAAATACCAGGACATAAACCAAATTATTCTGTTATTTTTGGGAGCCTCAACTTACACCTGTAACACAATTACATCCATTCATCATGAACCAAACAATTTGTTTTTTCATATTTCTTTAATTTTTCCAACAGTCAGATTCAACTAATTGATGAAAAAAATTCAAACCAAATGTAAACCACTTTTGAAATATCACCTACATGAAACTTCTTTTTTTCTTTTATTTATGTTTTATGAGCAGTGAACAGATATGATTAACAAGGCCTTACTTTTAGGTAAAAGAGGAATTATCACAAAAAAGCATCGATGAGAAAAAGGTATAATTGATGTTTTATTTTTTATCTGATTGTGACTCTTCTTTTATCACCAGTCCTGAAGAACATTAAAATGCTTTTGAAAAGGCAGAAGAGAATATGGGCCACTGGTTGCAGCAGACATTTTGAATCCTAAACAGACATTTCACCATAGAGAGACGTGCTTCTTGGCTTAATTATCTTGATTTAAAGAATATTTCTACTCTATTCATACCTTCTGCACTTTGGAGGTATACAAGAAACCAAATATATCTTGTAGCAAACCTGTGTATTTTCACTTCATAAGATTACAAGCATTTGTGCTTTGTTTTCATTAACCTTTTTTCATATATGACATGGCAGGAATTTTTTATTATTAATTGTTTTACTGCATTAATGTGCCTGTTTTCAGAAATTAATCAGCACCTGGATGTATCTTCTTTTATTTTCACATTTGCATATCTTCTTAAGTTTTCCTACGCACTGATTCTTGCATATTGCACTGCATTAAGTTGGATCTTTTAGAGAGGGTGAGGGTAGAAATATTTGCAAATAGTTAGAGCCTCAAGATTGTATTGCCATCAGAACAAAGATTTTAAACTTAAAATTATGGATCAAGTACAACCCATGTTATTTTAAACATGCTAACTGAAAGGATAATTTTATATCTCACAGGTATTTTTTAAACACAAGTCACATTTTCTGACTGTGGGATTTGTTTTGTTTCATTTATACTTAATCCACAATTTTCTCTTTCTTGAGCCATGTAGGTAGACTTTCATTTTGTTTCAGAAAAGATTGTTTCTTGAGTCTTTAGTGAAAATTTTGCCTTTCAGATTGCCACAGCTGTGAAATTTTTGCAGAATCCAAATGTCAGAAAAACAACTTTCGAGAATCGGCTTTCTTTCTTGAAAAGAAAAGGACTGACTGAAAAAGAAATTGAAATAGCAGTTGGCAGGTCTGGTACTAAAGATGACAAGGTATGACAAAGATATGAAATCAAAAGATTTTGTATTGCATTTTATATGAGATGAAGAAAACTCTTAATGTAAATGCATCAAGTAAAAGCTCAAAATTTTACTTAACTAGATTCCTTTGTTTTATTTAGGATGTAAAGTATACCACAGAAATCACAAGGTGTGTATATTGTATACGTTCAATATTATTTGTGATCCTATGATGATTTGATGTCAATGATGACAATTTCTGAAAAGAGCAACATTTAAGTAACAGAAATAAACCTTTATGCCATATTTTGATCGTAAGCTGCATAGTTACCATGTGCCTATAGTTAAAGGGCCTCCCTTTGCTCTAGGCTTGTTCATATGTTGATCTTCTTTAGGGCCAGGTTTCCAGTATAATGTCATAGCTTCAAGTACATTAATAATTTAAGCATAAACAATACTCTACTTTTGTTTAGTATATTCGCACCAATTATTGCTTGAAACGCATGACAGTAATTAGGGCTTAATTGACTGGCTTTGCTGGTTCATGGCTAAAGCTCTATGTGATAATGACTGTGATGTGACCCAATGTGACTGTAGATAGTAAATAGATTTACTCGTTATCACAGTTTACTTTTAGCTAGTTTTTAAGAAATTGAAATCAATGTTCTAGACGTCATAACATGCTTTATTGTAGGAGTGAACCACCAAAAAATGATGCAGCACCAATATCCACAGGTAGTAAATATTTTTGTTTACCAATTCAGAACAACTAAAACTACTAAACCTACTAATTACATTAAGCTGTGACATTCATGGCGAGAAAAGACACAAGGTCATCGAGTCCTCACCATGAATGCCACATACAATTCAACAACAAGTTACATCATCTAAGAAAAAAAGAAAGAGAAAATAGGAAAAAATAAAAGTTAGAGAAAGAAAAGACAGGGGTGCTGCGGCTGTATTTTGGCATCAACTAAACCTTGCCGAGGCCTTAACGAAGGAAATTGTTGCTTCTAATATAATTCTTCTCGCAACTGTACCCAAATTCCGATCTCCAAACAAGAGTAAATGACAAAGGTCTTTCATATTTACATCGGCAACATTGAATCCATCGTTACCTGAGAGCTGGTCAAAGAGATCCTGGCGCTTCATGCTGTATAGAAGACAGGGCAGGAGAAAAAGCTCATTGTCCTCTTTACCAGTGCCACAGACACACATTGGACTTAAACAGGCAAAGTTATGTTTAAATCTATGCCCATTCAAAGCGCTGAATTCAACCCTAAGCATGGTTAGAAGTCTGATACCCAGAATGTCACGAATGTTGTAGGTAGGATTGTTAATTGGCCTAATGATAGCAAGCAGATTGTTTTTAAACTGGGAAATCAAAGGAGAATTTCGTACTTTGTTATCCAGAAGATTCCATTCAGATATGGTATTTGGAAATACGGGTTTTGGTACCGAATTATTCTTCCAGTAGGCTGTTCATAACTATGTGGGTTTCTTAGATTATAGACCAGGTTTCGCTGCTGAGGTATCTCCAAATAATGGTATTCTGGTGCTTTAGCTTTGCACAGAGAAATGAAATGGCACAATCTTCGATACCATCTACGATGGTACAGGGTTTCCCACCCTAATTCGTCATAGAGCTTTTGCTTACTTGTACCTCTCCAAGCGCCTGTGATAGCTCGAGCAGCAGAGTATCGGGTCTGTTGTAACTTCTGTGTGAAATGATGGTGCATTTCAGGGTCGTGTTTATGGTAAATGATATCTCCATAATCCAATTGCGGTCGAACGTAAAGCTCATAGATTTGGTCAAGAACATCTCTACAAACGTAATTTGAAAGACATTTTATCATTCCAATTCCTCTGCGTACCTTTAGGATAGCCTCTCTAATGTGACTTTTGAAATCAGGTTTTGAGTCAAGAATCAGTCCTAGGTGCTTATGCTCATTCTTAGATAAAATTTCATCACTTTCTAGTCTAAGTTTTGGATGGTTCGTTTTATGCCTTTTACAGGAAAAGATGACTTTCTCCGTTTTATTATCTTTAAACTGCATTTTCCACTGCCATGCCCACAAATTTATCTTTTCAAGATCGCGATTCAACATTCGAGCGGTAACATTTGCATCATCAACAACTGAGAATAAGGATGTGTCATCAGCATAAAGCTTAATTCCACACGTAATGTTGCTGACTATATCATTTATGTAAATGAGAAAGAGCAGCGGGCCAAGGACTGATCCTTGAGGTACCCCTGCCGAGATCGATTCCCACTTTGAACTTTTTCCATTTAAAACTACGTGCTGTTTTCTGTCCTTTAAAAAGCTTTGAAGAAGCTGGAGAATATTTCCAGATATTCAATTGCATTCCAATTTATAGAGAAGGCCGTCGTGCCATACTCTGTCAAAAACCTTGGACAAATCCAGAAAAACAGCACGCATTTCTTTGCTAGGCAGCTCTTCAGAGGCTTGATAAATATTGTTGGTTATTGCCAACAACTGATTGATTTGTAGTAAATATCCTCTTTAACCAAAAAAATTTATTAGTTTCTTTTGGTGCTTATAATTTACATCATTTTTCAATTCTTTTTGTAAACAATCACACCTCCTCTTTTGCAATACCTTTGTCTTTTATTAAAATTTTCTTGTCCCAATATTACCATATTGTATATTTTTATATTTGTAATTATTGTAATAATTATATATTTGTATTAATTGTAATAATGTGAAGGTTTTATGGTGGTATGGCCTATATATATTTCTAATTAAGGTTTACTTTTTAAGTAAGATTTTCTAATTGATTAGGATTAATCCAGATGTACTTTTTTCTTCTTTCAGTTCCATATACACAAACTACATCAAGCAGTTTTGCAAGTCAGTTATCATCTGTTGTGATTGGTGGAGGCATCCTTTATGCAGCTGCGTATGCCATCAGAGTATGTAGTGCCAATTTGCAATCTGATTGCCAGTTCAGAGCCTGTGTTTGAACCATTTTTTCAGAGAAACACATTTTTTTTGACAAAACGGCTTGTAGACCAAAAAATGGCCTATCGCCAACACAATTACTATACTTACAAGTTAGCATAATTGCAAATTAACAATAAATCTCAGAAAACAGCAAACAGCTTATACAAAGATAAACAGGTGTAAAAATGATTATAAGCTAAAAAGTTTACATTACGACGATATGCACATAGAGAACTTCCCAAACGATTCCCGTGATTCAAAAGCCAGCGATATGAAATTAGCTATTGATATCAGACAATCCGTATCTTCTTGACTCAACAACCAGATAAACTTATCACAAAGGTCAAGGGATGATATTCTGGGAAATTTTTAATAAATCATAAATAGCATAGCAGTCTCGTAACGGGGACAAATTAATAAAAAATGAGTTTCATCCTCCACAGCATTTTTTTTAAAAGATTGACAATACGAACATTTTCTATCGGTCCTAGTAATAGGATTCTTTCCGTATCTACCTGTTTCAATCCTGAGGTTGTGAGCACTGAGACGTAGTTTTGCAAAGTTGTATCTTTTCTTTTGGAAGTCCTATTAATGCTCAAGCTTCTAAATTGTTTTAAAGGAAGCTTATGTACAAAGTTTTTTTTTGAAAATAATTTGTTTTTTAAATTTTCCGTAACTTTGACCTTAATTATAGCAAAAAGTCACAAACATAAAAATAATTACAAATCTTGTGGTTGTGAAGGATATGCATTGGTTCTTAACCAATTTATTGCCACCCAATTGCTTTAATTGAACTTGCAAGCTACTAAATCTGACCAATCTATATCTTAGATGCTATTAAGATTGGGAAATAATCTTTCTCCGTGATCTTTTTGTTTCTTATGACACCGTGAAGCAGTTTCAATATGATATCAAATTCGATTCTTGTGTCCTTTCATGCATAGTTTTCTAGTTGGCAAGTAATCTTGAATCAGGTACTGGGTATTACATTAGCAAACAGAATGAATGCTCTTGACCTAGAATATGATTGTGATTAATCTTGCTATTATCTCAAAGTTCTTATGAGGATATGCCATAACTTCTTTGCACCTCTTTTATTTTTCTGAAAAATTTTATGGACTGAAAATGGATGGTTTTTATCATCGAAATAGGGTTGTTTATCACAAAAAGTTTGCAAAAATTGTAGTTTGCCTAATAGTGCATGTGCTTGCTAGGAAGTCAGAGTCGCTGTGCCGTTATCATCATTGTGTTGTTTTAAGGTTTATTTTTTATCTAAAACAGGTTTATGTTGTTCCATATTTCTTGGGCAAGGAAATCCAAGAGATTGAGTCACTAGAAGAAAATATTAAACAGTTGACTAAAGGAGTCAATGAGCTCAGTAAGTCATCAATTCAAATAATGCATATTTTGTATTCATGGATATTCGAACTATGCCTTTTTTGGTGAAATTATCATTACAATTTGTATACACATGCTAAAGGCATGCTTTTCAGAATCTGTTTACAGTAGACTTTGGTTATAGTTACCTCGATTCGCAAATCAAGTTCGGCTAAATCTTTCTGTGTCACAAAGGATTTTAATTTCTGTCAGGTCGTTTTCGATCCGCACCTGGATATAACCTTTCTGCTTACTTTCGGTCATTATCTGACGTTTATAATCTGAAGAGTGTCAGACGAAAAATTATTCAGTATGCTTTGTCCTGTTATGTCGTGCCATCTTCAAAGATTCGATTGATTAAATTAAGCAATGTTTCATAGTTTGGCTTGAGTTCATAGTTTGCAAAATTTCTTTATAATTTTGCTCGACATTTATTGGCAGCAGGGTCTGTCTATTAGAAACAGAGATTGTTGTACTTTCTTCAGGCTGCTCTTGACTTTTTCCTATCCTGCCTGCTTTAGACGGTCAATCTATGAAAGAGGCGGGGTTCAGAAAGGCAGTTCACGTCAATGCAACTGCTCGACTGTTTGTTTTCGTATTAGCTACGCTGTTGAGTGGGCGTTTAAAAGGATGTTTGCTGCTTAAGAAGATGATCTTTCAGCATGTGTTATTGTGTCAAACTGAGATCTTTATTTCATAAAATACCGCTGATTTTGTATTCATGTATCCTTTTTATCCAAATAGCCATCCATGCTGCAACCACGTGTTCGTTTTCAAAAATCAATCAACACCTGGCTGTATCTTCTTTTATTTCCACGTTTGCGTATCTTCTCAAGTTTTCTTACGCACTGATTCTAGCATATTGCAGTTTATTTTGAGTAGCGTAACTAGAATTTTTATCCTTGGAAGTAAAGTTTTCATTTCTGTTAAAATACATCTCTATATCCATCTAATACTCTCATTCTATTTCGTACGGGTAACTTGGTTTTTTATTTCAACCAAAGACAACTGCATAGCTTCTTTGCCTTAATATCTAATCATGCTTGCTCGTTGTTTGTTTAATTTTTCTTGTTTCTTGTTTCCTCGTTTTCTGTCAGCCCATTTTTTAAAAAAATGGAAGCAAATTGTTGTGTTGCTGAGATATTCCAAAACTAGCATTCACCTTTTAAGCTAATTTAGTGAAATTGAACCATTTTATCACGAATGTACCATCTTTTAAAGAATTATTTATAATTTTTCAGTTGTATAGTCAAGAGAAATTTTTGGTTCTGGCGATACCGTGGCGTAAATTTGTGGTCTAAGGGTCTTCTGCTTGACCACTGCTTCGCATTTGTGGCGCACATCGTTCACAACAACTTTTAATGGAACAGGGGGGGGGCTAGATGTGGGACTATATATGCATGCAATTCGACGTGCGTTTACGTGTTTGTTTCAACAGCTGTGTTGAAGGCTTTTTGTCGGAATACGCAATTTCATATATTGATTTAAATTGTCAATGGAACGAAGCCAATTTCTTTCTTGCTGCATGTGCTACTCCTCTATGCAAACATTAATTCTGTTTATCTCTTGTAGGTTCTATAATGAAGAGTACATTTACAACATTAGAGGTATGAAATTTTCGCATCCAAAATCTGAACATACTCCATTTACTTTTATTTCGTATGTGCTGCTTTTAAGGGTCACTAAAATGACCATAATAATAAAGTGTTACTGTTCACAAAGTTTCCACTGATTTATTATATTTTAATTAATTGCCAGAAAAATCAATAAAAAGCCAGAAAAAGTCTGTAATTTACCTCACCAACAGAAGGAAAACATTTTTTTAGACTTCCTTCAGACAATAATTTTCATTGAAACAGGACCCGCGCCACCGTTTCTATAGTGGGGGGGGGGACAAAAAAGAGGGTTACCTATTTAATACCTAAAAGGGGATTTAATAGTTCCAGTTAGCAAGAAAATTGTGGGAACAATGTCCCTCTCCCGGGTCCTGTGATACTGCACTAGTCAACGACCTTGATGCTTATGAGCCTGAAACCAAAATTATTTTAGAAGAATGTTCTGTATAAAATGCTGCTTGCAAACTGGAAAAGTAGAACTTTTAATCTACACGTATCTTTGGATTTAGCCGTTACAGAAAGCATTGAAGCAATTCTGAAATTAATCCACTGGCATATTGCATAATCTGATTTCTCAAGGCGCCATTACTTAGATTAGATAGAGCTTTAGCGGCCAATTATCGGCTTTGGCATAGTTATAATGTAAGGTTAAAACTTATAATGTAAGCTGCTTCTAATTTTTATCTCGCATTTGAACCTGAAGAGCTTAATATTGAATTTCGCAACTTTTTAAGCATGGGCAGAAATCTGATAAAACTATGTTCGAAGCATTATTTCACACGTTGAAATGCACGGTATTTGGTGTGAATTTTAGCACGAGACAAAAGATTTGAAGTATCTGCCGATTTAATTTGTTAGCAGTAAAAATTGCAATCATCTAGCTTGCTAATTGAATTTTGTAGACGTTTCCTTTGAATATGCCGTAAAATCCACAACTTAATAGCACGTAGGAAAAATGTGCTACCGTGACCTACTGTGGGTCAACACAGATAGTTCTCATCATTAGCATGCGTAGGTGTTGAGAGAAACCATTGTCTTAGCGGGGTCATTTCTCTGCAAAAGCTGTAAGCCATTTTAAAGTTCAGATTCTGTATATCATTTATCTCTAATGTGTTATTTTAATTCCAACTTTGTCGTAAATATTACATAGAAGGTTGAAGAACGATGCATTTGTATGTTCTTTTCTTCGGGAACTTGAATCGTTTACTTTGAAGCATTTTTAAGGAGTTTAATATCTTCACGTTTGTCTTTTTACATTCGAAGGAAAATCTTAAAAACCAACAAGCTACGCTGGCAGAAGTCAGTGCAGAGCTTGCTGTTTCAAAGGTACTTGATCTTGTGTATTGTCTTTTTGCAAATCTATTTTCTCTAGCCGATATACTCTCAGGTGATTTTCATTAGGAACTTTTTCTAACTGATAGAGTATTCAACTGTGAAGCATGGTATTACAGTTTCACTGCTTATTGTCTCTCCTCTTAGAGTCAAGTAACTGTTTACAGTCAAGTAGAAATTATACCCAAATACTCAACGCAGTTTAATCAAGCTCCGTTTACAGTTAGCCACAGCTAACTGTCACACCTTTTGAAGCAGCATTTCGTGTTTCTATTGCTGGTGTATTTTGGTTAACTATTCTTCTTTTTTTGGAAGTTTTGGTCTTTGTAATATCTTTTTGTTATGTAAAATGTAGGCCTGATTTTGTTTTTTTTCTAGAAAAGGCTGGACCTTCTGCCTTCAGATATCACAAGTTTATCAGATGTGAAATCGGAGATCAGTTCTGTTAAAAGCCTTCTTCTTAGTCGGTAACTTGTCTCTCTTTACTCAGCCCTACAGCTTTACTTAGCCCAGAACAATTCTGACAGACTGCAGTAACTCTATTTCTGTCTATTTTGTAGAATTTGAACCGAGTATAAGTGACATCAAATTTAGGTTTTAATCTTTAGAACAAAACAGCTGTTCAGTTTCATGGTTTGTTCCATCTTCAGGCTACTGCTCGAAGCACCAAATTATGTATAGATCTCTCTGTAAGCGTATCAAATTAGTAGTCAATTATCTTTTGGTTTATATGGAACCTCAAACCAATGGCGGCATATGCAACAAAACGTTGTTGTCCCCAGTTTCATAATGCATGCTCTTAACTTTCGAAGAACATTTGAAGAAGGTCAAGTTTGAGTCAGAAATGTATAAGCTCAAGTTATAAGACCCTATATCGTGAAGTAAAATAGAAAAACGAAAAAGCCACGAAAAATTCCGGCTTTCTGACAACTCGCTCTATATTTCAAACTGGATCTTTAGATACTCGATCTATTCCTCACTAACAGCTTATATTTAAATAGCGCACTCTAAAGACTTCTTTTTGAAATCTAAGATGTATTATACAGCCAGTCAACCTTGCACCTATAACTATTAACAATTTAACCTTTAGAAATCATTGACTTAACCATTAAAGTATTTCTTGGTTGAATTTTGATATTATCGTACAATTCTTTATTTTCCATTTCCGTCAATTTCTGTTCCAAGAGATTTTCAGATTTTCTTTTGGATTTATTATATTTTCTTACCTATCAAATTTGAAATATGCAAAAATTCCAACTTGCTTAAAATTTTGTGTGGTTATTATCAGCTCGCAATTTCCTGGTGCACCGTTCGCCCCTGCCTCGACGTCCCCCTCGATTCCAGCGTGGCAGAAAGTTTCGAGGAAAGAAAAGACTGAAGATGCAAGGGATCAGTCTGCAGAAACAAAACGTAAGTAGAAGTACCAATAAATAAGGAAGGAATAATTCTGTGTTTAGATATTCTCTTCGCCCAACATATTGTATAATTCTTTAGAAACAAAAGGGCACGAAATCCATTGTGTGCAGCCATTTCATTCTCAGGGTCCCCACGGATTCAAGCAAATATTATTATGATCAAGAGAATTTTTGACTAAGAAGGCGCTCTTTCCCTCTCTTGTCTTAGAGGTATTTCTCAATCTACTCTTTCGTATGGAACTGTGCTGTTTGAGCGTAACTCTGTGTTCGGGAGGTTTTATTTTCATGTATACTTTTCACATACCCCTAAATTTACATGTATTCTTTTTTATACCTGGATAAGTTTTTTATTTGATGCAGTTATTTTAGCTTTTGACCATAGGATAGCACAATTCTGCGTCAAGACATACACCCTAAATGGTTACAAAGACAAACACCATAATTTTTAACCGAATAAAACAACCATTTGAGCAATTTATCAAACGTATGATCAGGCATTTGTTTAAACAGGTGTACTGAACCCATTCCACAATGAGCCTTGTGTTTAGAACCAATCGCTAATCATTTTTGCTTGTGTTTAAAACCAATCTCTAATCATTTTTGCTTGTGTTTAGAACCAATCGCTTATCATTTTTGCTTGTGTTTAGAACCAATCGCTAATCATTTTTGCTTGTATTTAGACCCAATCACTAATCATTTTTGCTTGTGTTTAGAACCAATCGCTTATCATTTTTGCTTGTGTTTAGAACCAATCACAAATCATTTTTGCTTGTGTTTAGAACCAATCGCTAATCATTTTTGCTTGTGTTTAGAACCAATCGCTAATCATTTTTGCTTGTGTTTAGAACCAATCGCTAATCATTTTTGCTTGTGTTTAGAACCAATCGCTAATCATTTTTGCTTGTGTTTAAAACCAATCTCTAATCATTTTTGCTTACTTCAAAATTGAGCTGAGAGTAGTGAGCATATAATAAAGTCTGCAGTGTTTAAAATTTAGTTGAATCCTGATAACATTTTTGTTGTCTTAACAGCTACTGATAACCCAGACAAAGAAAAACAAGAAAAGGAAGAAAGCCAAGAGGCTGATTCAGCTCAATGATCTTGCTCGACTGTGTGTGTTTGGTAGGCTTATTTGCAAGCTTTTCATAAGCAAAGAAGTAGTAGCATTGCCATATTATTAAATGATACTCCGTAATGCAAAAAATGGTTTTTGAAAGGTAATGAACCTTACCCTAGAAAGGACCGATAAATATGTTTATATCGTTGCCCCAATGAAATTTTGATCATGATAAAGTCTGAAAAAAGTATGGATCAACTTTTTTCATCACCTAGTTTTTGTGGTGTGCAGCATAAATCTGTCAGGTTCTGCTGAACCTATGACACATTTGATTTCGTAGGTGGGTTTTGAAAATTCTTGTCTGAGTCAAATGTGTAAATCTAACTAAATATTGCATGAAAAGGTTATGTATGATAAACTTTAAAATACAAGTGAATGTTGATGATTATCATAGTTTTGATTGATTTAGATCTCTTCTTTACCAGAAGCATTTATGACATCTGTATGAATTTCCATGATAGCCTCTCCCACACATTCTAGCAGAGAGTATTTTGGAAGGTTGGAAGTTCGTTTACTGTGAATGTTGTTTTAATTATATGCAAATAGTATTATTCTTCTGTGAATGGAGACATTTCCTGTCTTCGAGAGAATGTATAAATGGAGAATTTTAATGTGAGTTATCTGTATCTTCATTCTATTTAGAAATAGTTCTACACAGCGTCCATTTCCAGATTTCAAAGACGTAAATAGGTTGCAATGTGATTTAAGAAGACGACAAGTTTTGAAATTGCACTGTTTGTGACCCCTTGCAAAGTGGTACTCTTTGTGTTGGTATTTGTACATGTACTTTGTGGCTGGATCTGTCCAGTTTGACTAGAAATGAAAAACTATTTGATGTGAAATGTTTGATGATTAGATTTAAGTTTGCGTAACTTTCCTTTCAAATTTTCTTAGTAATCAGGAACGAAAATCCGTGTCATTTGTAACCGAATTAGCACACCGAAAGCTGGTTATACAGCTTGTCACATCGAGCATTCATATTTATGGATACAATCGTTGAAGTCATTTCTATGAACACTTACCATCACCATAGGCTGTTTATCTTATGGGAAAGACCAAACCCACGCATGTGCAAGGTCAGCTGATAAATTATGTTATGCTACTAAGCCTGAATATATTTTCTTCATTACCAAGAATTTGTAAAAGGCCATTCATTATATTTAGAGTTGTAGCAACCTGTGTGCAAATATACCGATTCCCCCTTTCCCTTCAATACAAATCGTTTGAAAAACGACTGAGTGTGGTTTTGGCAAAAATAAAGATCTACTGGCGAGTCTTTGGCTGTGCTGAGAGGCATGAACCAAGTAGAGGTCAAAAGTTGACTGTCTAAGTAGCTCTTGGGCAAGTTTTAGTTGTTGCGCCTTAAATAAGTATACTGATTATTTATCGACAAAAATTTCCTCAGATGGAGTTGCTATAGTATGGGGAATAAAGAGGAAGTTGTCTCCCTGATGATCAAAATCATTTAAGCAATTTCTTCTTCATGTGATTTGTGCGGTAGACATAAGTTTTTTCTTTGTTTTATTGACGGCAAATTCATACATTGGAGGCGGTCCCTCTAGCCTTGCATGATGTGGACTCGTAAAGATTTTCTAGAATTTTACACGGCTTGCTTTAGTGTACTAATCCTAATAAACACAATGTTGCAAATTAAATTCAATTGATACTGCTTCGAATGTATTCAAGTCTACAAAAAATTACCAAGGTGTCAATGTTTTCTCAAAAAGATTTCAAAATTCATATTCATATATATAAAAACCAATAAGTACGTTAAAGTATTCTTACATTTACAGTAGTCAATCAAATACTTCAAAATGCAGCTGACTGGTCAGCCGACATTTTTGTTTTCTTTTCAGGTGCTCTTTATGTAAAGAAAGTGTTTCGACTACAATGAAAAAGGATAAAACCGTCAACTTTGAAAGCCCCATGTGAATTTCTTTTTGTGTCATTCCTGTTGGTATTAGAACTTTGCAGATCTTAAAACAAATAACAGAACATTACCGGAAACCTACGGCTGTGTCAAATAATCCCCGTTAAACACAAAGGATTTGCAACACAAATTTTATTCATCGACTTCCTCATATTTTTATTCAGTGCAAGGAAGCTTGTTGAAACAATAGGCATTCAATATTTATCGCTCTTTTGTTTTGGTTAATGTGTTGTCTCGATCTCTAACACACCGATTATTGTATTTGCAAATAACTCAACCATGAAAATGTGGGGTCCTTCAGTATCGAAGCAAATCACAACTAGTCAAAGATGAGGTAACCTAAGGGAAAGCTGGTGTACCTGAACCTCGAAGGTAAGACTATTTCCCTTTTCAAACTAATAATTGGCCTCAAATTCCAGTGTTCACGATTGAATAATTAGAAATTTTGCGGGGTTGACTCATCGTCTGAAATGTCGTTGAATTTTGGGCCTAGTCAATGCTGCATTCAAATAAATTATATCCTGAGAGCTTAATCTTTTTTAAAAGTTGGCTTTTTAAAGGAGAATTGCTTTTTAAAAGGGCAACATCATTGCAAGCTAATATTTCACTTGATTAACTCCGCAGACATTTCAGAATTCAGGCAAAACAAGATGTTATGTGGGAATATTTTGTTTAGTTTATTCTGGATAAAACTTCTACCGGGTTTAAAAGTTGCAGTTTTCGCTATCAAGCCATAACCTGTAGGGTGGGAGGTTTTTGCAACAGTTTTAAAATCTGGACAGGGTTGCGGGCCTTTTTAAATCAAATTGCTATAGCAACCGCCTCGTCTGCACATTTCTTTATGAAAATTTTCCTAGAATCTCTGTTGAAAAATACCGTATGAATTCCTGTATTTTTATGAGCTAGGCTTCTCTTTGAATGATTTTGAACACAGGAAAAGACTGCGATTATGATTTGTATGTTTGAAGAGTCGAAATCTTCAAAAAGGTCCCCAAAATAGAGGGTACGGTAACTTATAAAACAAAGCAACATCTCCTATCAATGTTAAAGTGAAGCAATTCGTCGAATTTGCGTTTCTTTGCCAAACGGTTTCCGCCTTGTCTGCAAAAAGGGATGGATTCGCCGTGGCCAAACACAGTTTCGGGTTAGTTTACAGTTTGAATGCTTTCGAAAAGAACAAAGAACTTCTAAACACGTACCCTACAACAACGACAGGCCATACAACGAACCTGGATGACCTAGTTACGGGTACCAAAAGTAGAGATAGACCGCACAAATTTGGCGAGATTATATATGTGTTTCGTGCAGACTTGACCTACAGTGATTGACTGAGTCATGTGCAATAGTTTAGGACCAGGAGAAAAAAGTTGAGAAAAAACGCAATTATTTAAAAAACACCATATATCTTTACATATTCATACTACTTTATATATGATAGATATATATGCCTTTAATATATAGCATAGAGTTGGAGAAACGTGAATAACTCACTCTTCTGAAGCTTTATTTTGATCATGTCTGTATATACTCTCACTATCGCCATTCATGCCCAAAAACCTCCGGAAGAAACTGGACCGTATCAGTGCACAACATGTTGGAAGCGAGGGCAGTAAAAAGTCACGTTGTGAAAGTTTATAAGCATGTAACGTTAAACTCATACTTTCCTCCTGACCAAAATTTGATCCCCGCCAATTTTTTGTTGTTGTTTCGGAACTGTGTGATTTGATTTTGCCGATGTCTACTAAAATGAAGGCAAGATACACAAGATGCTTTAAATGAATTGGATTATTTCGGATACAACGCAATCCGTCGTGAAGCGAGGAAATACTCCCTAGACTTGATTCGTGGATTGCCACTTCTTACTGTACGCAGTGGCGTAACGGAGCTACCTGGGGCCTTAAGGGAAAAGCTGAGTCAGGGACCGTATTTACGGACTTCTAGAAAAGGCCCATCCAAGGGTGTATAGCATGTCAAACGTATATGTCAAGATTAAAAGTGACAATTTTTCTCGTTATCTAAGGGGAGTTGGTTTATAGAAGCTTCGATTTTGGCGCTTTGAAGGTTTTTTAAAACGGTTGAACTCGAGCGAACTCTTAAAGCGAGAATATAGAACTCCCAAGGAATCAAAATAATAAGAGTGACTTGGTATATGGAACATCGTTTGGTAAACAACAAGAAATCTCAAAAGCAACGCTTGGACGGACTTAAACTGTGGCGTTATGTTTGTACATGAGTTCCGTGAAGAGAAATGTTTTGCTTGATACTTATCTAGTATATCGCCTACCTATTTCTTGCAGCTGCATACCCAGGACAGCCTTCAGCATACTTCAGTCCTTTGAAACCACTGTCTTCATTTACCATTACGTTTTTATTTGGTTTTTGTTTCATACGTATTGTCTATTCTATTGCCTGAATTAATCCTTATTCAAAACACAACCCAACTCTGTAAATTTGATTATTCTGGGCACACTCTGGGCTAATTTTCACTTTCGATGATCAGTTCCGCTGTGACTCCGCTTCGGATTCCGTCTCATTCTGCTCTGCAGTACTAGCGGATTTCAGCCGCAGCCTCCGATACGATTGTCTGGCACGTTTTGTCTATTTTGCCAAAATCTCCTTCGCTAACAAGATAAGCCTCTGTCATGTAGAATATACCAAATACTCTTCCAGTGCGCCCCCTTTCCATGTTTTTTTGCAAATTGAAAGTGAGGAGAATCGTCAGCTCTCTGTAATTCCAGGCATAGGAATCACGAGGTGTGGTCACATCGAGAGGAAGGACCAGGACACTGCTCGATAAGCATAAGCTTCTCAGTGTCCTAAAAACTACCTTCGAATGCTAGGTAGAAACAAATACAAATACAAATACAAATTCAAGAGCTCTGTTCCACAGCTCATCACTCAACCCCAGATCATGGAAACTTTTGAACGCTCTATCTTCTATTCTTGCTTCCCAGGTCCAGGCAGTAAAACTTGATCTTACCTTCTTCTCCTCTTAATCCCTTTCTTTTATCCCTTACATTCGGATCCCGCTATCTCGAACTCTGTTATCTCGAAAATCTCTCTATCTCGAACAGATTCTCATTTCTCCTCGTTTCCCAATAGAGCAAGGTTTCCCATTTCTCCTCGTTATCTCAAAATCACTTATCTCGAACTATTCGCTATCTCACAGGGGGTTATTCTAAGAAAAATTCTCAGCACCACAACCTCAATGACTCACTCTTATGTTAAACTTTTAACTCTACTTTTGCGAAAAAATCAAAAACAACGGTAGTATTAGAGCCACTGACCACAAAAATAAGTCAAGTCTTTCCTTCAGTGTTGGCATTGGCATTGTAGACGGTAAATGTTTAGGGAATATAGAGGATGGTGTGTTTTTACCCAGTAAGGAAGCAAATGCTCAAAAAAACAATAAAACTCGGCCGAATAACAGGGCACAACCCACATGAGTCTATGCACATGAGTGGTAGGAACTGAGAAATCTTAAATTCCCTGTGAGTCAAATAAACATGCAAAATCCACCATAGAATATGCCTGGATCCGGAATTGGCATTACAGCATCAAGATGTGTTATTCTACGAATGCCACAATGAAAAACGTGAAACTGGCGTATTTGGCTATGCCTCTCAACATCAATAAATGCGTATATCCGTATTATATGCAAGCATTGGCCAGGGTGCTAGCTGCAGTTCCAAACTCATGGGATGTTAGATGGCTTATCAGTGTTAGGAGGGATTTGAGCCATATGTGAAGAAAGCTATAGAGTGGACAACGATTTAATTTTAATGACAAATCTGACCTTTTCTGGAAAAATATCTTTGGTGGGCAAACCTCTGTCAAAAAAAGAATTTGCAGCTAAAAATTGGACTCTATTGGCAGGAACATCCCCGGCTAGTCAATGTATTAAGTAAACACCGCGACCGCCTGTTGAAATGTCACTTTTCTTCTGTGATAGAAGGTAAAAACTAAGAGAGAAAGGGAAAGGCAGCGTTCGTTTCAAGGGGTGTACACGGATGCAGAAAATGTTAATCATAGACGAACAACACTGAAAAATGAACAGTCAAGATCAGAAGTAAAAATGTTTTAAGATTCAGGACTGGCTGACTATTTTACTACAATTCTTCTGTTGTGTTGCGTTTTTTTGGGTGGAAATTCTTATAGTTTTCGAAACGATTTCTTATATTTTGCAAAAAAAATTTCCAAGAGGGTCGACTTTTTTACAACTCCACAAAATTAAAATCACAACACCACAAATCAAATTTACAGCACCACAAAACGGTAACAAAACTACGTTAGAATTGGAATAACCCCTGCTATCTCGAGGAAAGTCTTTTACCCTTGAAAGAAAAAAACCCGGTTATCTCGAATAAATAGTGACAACAATTTTGAGCTATTAATTATCATAACAATTTTCAAAATTGGAATGAACTTCGACTGCCCGACAATGATTAACTTGCAAGGGACTTGCATTCCTTTGTTATCTCAAAAGCTTACACGATTGTCATTCACCACAGCCATGCAGGAACTACATTCATCTGCCCTGTAAAAGAAGAAGATTGTCTGCAAATCTGCCTGTCTCTCCTTTTGGTAGATGTCCTACAATCGTTTCGTTTTGCTGCACACATACTGCGTATTTGTCATCTCTGTTGTCTGCCTCCATCACGACTTTCAATTCCTCTCCAATCGTTGGCTGCCAAATAGAATGATAAACGTGGTACCCTTGGATAAAAGAATTCACTTCGAATTCAGTTTTGTTTATAATGGGTATTTCTTCTGTTACTGCTACTTTGACACCAGCAAAAGAAACAAAATCATTGTCGTTTGCCATTTTGCCATTAAGAAGCACTCCAAAATATAAAGAAAACTTCATAAATGGACTTTTTTGGTTCAGTTAGATGTTTACAAAGCTTTGGAAACAAATAAGCTCTTTTCTATGTTTTATATTCTACTTTTAAATGCAGAATTTAATCGAAATCCTATGTCGGAATAGCTCGAAGTCCCGCTATGTCAAACAAATTATAATTTCCCTTGCGAGTTCGAGATAGCGGGCTCGACTGTATTAGGGCTTTGCCAAAGGCTTCCTACCCGACTAATTCCGTTGCAGAGTGCAAAACACAGTGTTATACAATTTATACAAAAACTGAAGTGCCATTGCGTCAGGTTGGAGAGTAGTACGCAGTGGAAACCGGTTTATAATTATGTAATGAACTATTATAACATCTATAAGTAACTGATGCTACAACTTTTTGCTCGAAGCATATCCTACTTATGCTCTAGGAATCGACGACAGTGACGGTGAATAACTTAATAAAATTTTTCGAAAACAACCTGTTCCTTCTGCCGAAAGTAACGGAGCTTTAATTATTACCAGGTTTTATTGTACACAAACCTGGCTGTGGTCAACAATTTTTATTAAAAAAAATGATGTGTTTACATTTTTGGTACACCATGATTGTTTTCAGCTCAACAAATCTCCATTGTGTCGTAGCCGACAGTTTGGTCGTCAGATCTCCTAAAGTATTACTTATATACAAATGAAACAATGGATATATCAGATATCAAAACGAAGGAAAACAGTGGCGACGAAGAGCAGCGAGAGCAGAACAGCCAAGCATCGCCAGCGCTCTCGACTCGATCTGTACGATCTGCACGGGCAGACGACCCAAACGCCAAGCTCGCACGCTCACCCGGTATAAAAATCCTGCAAATGGCCGGGCAAGCCCCGGTTTATAACTGCAGATTTTCTGTGAAGGATTTTAAGCTGCGGAACCCGACAGTACCAGACGACGCCAGTGATGAGTACGATACAGATTTGGAATCCGAAGAGGTCTATTTATTTTTTTTATAATTACCTTATTATATAGCTTTGTTTTTACTTAACGATTAAATCTTGATCAGGTATGGCAAAAGACGTTGTTCAGGAGGTTAGAAGGTAGTTTTGTTTGAAATCTTCTTATTTAAAGGTTGTTTCGAAACAGAATTATCAATCTTTTGGCTGCGAATGTTGTATTGCTTGTTCCATTTAAACACAGGCAGAAACCCAGGAAAACACAAACAAGACCTACATTCTACGCTGTCTCACTCGTTTATGTAGTGGACTATAGGCCATATTTTCAATCTCTTACCTTCAATGAGATGCAGGTGATGAATCAAGTAGCCTTTGAGTTTTTTGTAATTTAGCACCCAAAAATACACAGCAATTAACAACTCTCGTGTTGAGAACTATGAATTTCTGTTTGAAACTTAACCTGCTACCAATTTGATATATTGGCAGTAATGGTTGAAATCTTATCCAACAAACCGTTTGAGGCTTCATATAACAACAGACTAGAATATTCCACGGTCAAAAGATCATACTTGCGAAATTTTACATCGCTAGTAATTAAGTATTCGTTACCTTATTATGTCATCTTGAAATATCCTCTAAAATAGGAGATTCAAAATTTCAGATTTCATTTCTTGAGCCAATGACGTTTTTGGGCAGGAGTCTTAATTTTTTATATTTAAGCATTAAAGGAATGTAGGCAGCAAAAGAGAGCTGACTTTTGTTAAGATTAATCATTTGAAAAGAATGAAAGTACCTCCACCCTCTCGTACCGCATAAAACCCTCTCTTCTTGTTACAGTTTGTCATTTCTAATACGTATCTCTGATGTTGTTGAAATAAGACAAAGAGCACTTTTGTTCGTAACTTTTTTCTTCAATATTCAGTCATTCGTCTGTCGAATAATTAGCCCTCTTAGATATAAAACATTTTGAAGATAGACATTTAATATGTGGCGTTGATGGAGTATTCATGAAAACACATTTGACAGAATGTGATCATTTGATCGTACTGTAAATAGACGTTTTTTCTCTCACTAGACTGTGTTAACAAATTAATCCATACGGACAGTGTCTTCTTACTTTTGCTCCCAATGTTATCTTTTCGTGAGAAATGTTAAATGTTTAGTGATTTCAGTTTCCTTTGGCTCAACCTTAGAATCTAAGTAGCCTTCAGTTAGCCTGTGCCCCAGACCCCTCATTTCAAATTAGGGGTCTGGAACGCAGGCTACCTTTATCACATATTTTGCCTGTTTTGCATAAGTAACTAAATTTTGAAATTTCGATAGAAATTTTCTCTGGAATTTTTCATAGCAATCACAATGTTTGTGAGCTTCTTTGTATTCAAAGCAAACCGACTGTAAACTTGTTATGACTTGCACATTTTTTGAGAGTATTGATTTCAATGGAATCTGGGCCTAAGGACACTTTTGAAGAGCCGCAGCAAGACAAATTTGATTTATCACAACCTTAGCGTTCCTGGAGAAACCCGATTCGCTATATAAATACGAAGTGGCAAACGCAAACATGTATCAACCAATAACCTTCACGAAAACAGGAACAATAATAACTGGTCTGAAGCTGATTGGTTGATATCAAAGGCTCCCAAAGAACACTGTATACTTACTTGGGTGAAAATTTACCAAAGTAGGAAATTCAAGAAAAGTACTCTTTGAAAAGGCTACATCAAACATATTAAAACTAGTTTTTACTGTATAGTGGAATTATTTTTTTTTTGGAGAGAGAGATGTCTTCCACAGAAAATTTATACTAATGCAGTCAGTCATATTTATGTCATGACCCCCCCCCCCATAATCCAACCAGTTTTTTGTGTATTTTGCTTAAAGCGATGGTGAATAATTTTTAACAGCTTTCTTTTTATCTTTCCACCAGCCACCAAGCACTCGTAAAGCCATTTTTCACGATACAACTGGCAAAGAGATTTACCTCGAGGCTTGTAAACATTACGATGTTGTTCCGGCATCTTACTTCACTCGTAATATATCATCGAAGGTTGTGAATTTAGCGCATCACGGACTAGGAGCACATGGCATCAAACCCATTGTTGTAGCTTTGTTGCAGAACACGAAAATTTGCGAGCTCGATCTTCAAGACAACGCCATTGGAGATGACAGTGGCAAAGATGTCGCAACAATCTTCTTCGACAATTTTTACATTACGAGGCTGAATATCGCTTACAATATGCTTGGTCTTAAAGCTGCAAAAGCATTCGCCGAGTCTTTAGAAGCCAATGGGACATTACGAGTTTTAGATCTTTCTGAGAATATGCTGTGCAACAAATGCATGGAGACTCTTTGTAGTGGCCTTACAAGTAATTACAGTTTAACTGAACTTAACCTCAGTAAGAACAAAATTACTGAAGAAGGCGGTAAGTACATAGGTGTTATGCTTTCTGAACAGCGCTCAATAACAGACCTCGATTTGAGTTGGAACGGACTCGGAGCGCACGGAACGGAGGCAGTTTTAAAAGGATTAAAAGATAATATTATATTAAGAAACCTAAAGTTATCTTGGAATGCTATCGGAGTTAGTGGATGTAAAGCGCTAAGCAAGGCTTTTGGCTTTATAAATTTACCCTGCTTGGATATTTCAAACAACAGACTTTTAGCAGAAGGCGCAAAAATTTTATCGCAAGGACTAAAGAAAAATACATCGTTAATTACTTTGAAAGTGGGGCAAAATATTCTAGAAAATGCCGGAGTTTGTTTTATTTTAAAGGCAATTTTACGGAATACGGAGTCAAAATTAAGCACAATAGACATATCGGGTACCGACCTTGAAAAAGAGTTTTATGAGCTTGAAAAAGAAATTCGTCTCAATAATCGTAGCATCAAATTTATCCATGAGACAATGTTTAAAGAAAAACAGCCAAAGCGAATAACAGACCCACGGGAAATTTTGAAGAAGTTTTTAGATGACAATGGTATTCACAAGCTTGATTTGTTTGACTTCATAGACAGAGATGCAAGTATGTCGATCAGCGTAGACGAGTTCAGGAAAGGACTTAAGGTGGCCAACTGCGGACTGGTAGATTTCCAAATTGACGAGCTCATGCAGTTGTTAGACCAGGATCAAGATGGCGAGATTGATTATAGCGAGTTTTCTGAGTTGTAATATTCGTTATTAGCAAATTTTATTTTGTTTAAAATCCATATCGTTTTATAAACGACGCTTAGATCATGTACCCAAGTAATAATCGAAGTTACCTTGCTGCGACCCTCAGAAGTGCGGTGGTGCCCAGACTCCCTTGACTTCAATAACTTATTTTACAGACCTCTCAGTGACTCAAAGATTTCTATACACATAGCAATTTTATAAGGGAAAGTGGACAGCGAGAAGTAAATGTGATGATTATAAGCTCTCGGCGTTTATATCAAACCTAATCATAAAATGGTTTGCTTTCACCCGACGAAGTTACCTAAAAAGTGGTAATGCCAAAACCCGACTATTAGTTTATCGTGGAGTTTACATTTTCTCTTTATGTGTATCTATATTATTATTTACATTCGTTATGCTTATCTTTTTTCTTATACATTCCGAATCCTGCAATTAACGTTTCTGCTTTAAAGAAGTATTTATCGTTGTATTTACAGAGATTTAAGACTCAGTATAGCAATCATAGTACTAACAGGTACAAAACGTCGTGTCTATGATGTAGAGATAAGGGGGAAGAGACGATCTCCACTTGTTGACTCGAACGCATTAATTATCAAATCGTATGATTACAGTGGCCTTGTTATAAACATGAAGGAATGGGGGAAATCAAAGTTTCTTTTCAACTACCGAATATTGGAAAGACGTAGTAAAACTTTTTAAAGCATGCTCTTTCACCCATACCTAAAACATAGTATTTTCACCCAAATCCCTTCTCTATACACTAATGGCCTGTATATAGCCTCAGATACAAATCGATCAACTTTTATTGAAAATGCTTGCATCCATTTATTAATAAACATGATTCTATATAAATATGTATTTTATATATTCTTTATATTCAGAAGAAAAAAATACTTTGAATAAAAAATTTCTTGTTTTTTTCTCTGAAATATTCTATGTTCACAAGCAGCAGATTTCTGCCGTCAAAGCTAAGTGATTTTTTGCTAAGCTAAAATCCATGAGCAAAGGAACAGAAACATCAATTTTCAACGGCAAACTCAGATATCCCTTGCCTCGTGAAATACTAAAGATCGACATCGAGCTTTTTTTCAACGTTGCATTCGCAAGTAGGTCAAGCAGGACATTTTACCCGTTTCCAGAAGCTGCAGATTGAAAATAACACAAAACAAAATAATTCTTTTGACGAAATTGATTATAAAACAACTGATTTGCAACCACGGAAAGTGAATATGCAAGGTTGCACTTTTTACAAAAACAACATGGCTCCAATGTTCAAACATGTCTCAATAGGGACAGTCAACCTCTGCCAAATACGGAGCATCATCTACAAAGTAAGCTTCCACATCAGCATCACTTGCATTGATTCGAGGCACGACACCAGCTAGAAGGTCCGCAAACGCCTACAAGAAAACCTTCCCTTACATGACACTAGCTAAGTTGAGAGCATTTCAGATTCTCATATTAAGCCTGAGGTTGACCAATCTCTTATCCTGTTGGTCATTTGTTGATTGACAAGTTGACTTAAGCCAATGAGCTTCACTATAGAACTTTTGTTATTAGATGACAAGGCTTGAAATGGTTCAACTACTAACATTAGCATATGCTTCGCACCATGGCAATAGCGGGTCAAATGTTACATGCATACTCTGATCCTACTTTTATACGATTTTGAACGATGTAGAGCTATGTAAGTTGTGCGGCGAATCAGACAGAAGAATGTTCAATAACAAACTGAAGGTTTATTAATTTTTTTAGAAAATTGCTAAATTTGTTGGTAATATTCTTGTAAAATGAGACATTTAGGTATGCTAAAATGAGTTACCAGTCTTAGTTGAAACATCTATTGATGATATCCAAACCACCGTCTTTTCCTTCCAAATTGTCATTTCTTATACATGTAATAAATATGTACTGCCCTGATCATACTTACCTGTAAACAGTAATTTTCATTAAAATCTAATTCTAATTCGATGAAAACTTGCATAAGGCCCTCATACCTGGCACGCATCCCGTTCCATGTTGTTCCCCCAGATATAAATTCGCTTTAACGTCTGATTCGATTCTAGTGCTTTCGCCAACGCACAAAGTCCCCTGCCATTTATTGTGTTGCCTCGGACAACTAAGCTGTTAAAATCAAAGCAGGTTAGACTAAGTAAGCTGCAATATGATTTTCATTTTCGTTCTAACCAGGAAAAAGCAAGAGCAGGGAAACTAAAAAAGACATCGACTCCATAACATACTGCAGAAATGTAAGCTACTAGTGAATTTTAAATTGAAAGCGTAGTTTCTATCAAGAATAAAACTTGACAGAAAAAGAAAACATTTTGCGTTTTGAGCCGTGAAATAAGTTTTGCAAATATCGTAATCAAAAACAAGGCCTGGTAGTTTGTGAAGGAAGGGAAAGCTGCGTTTCGAGAAAAGCTGAGTTTCGAGAAAAGCTGAGTTTCGAGAAAAGCTGAGTTTCGAGAAAAGCTGAGTTTCGAGAAAAAGCTGAGTTTCGAGAAAAGCTGAGTTTCGAGAAAAGCTGAGTTTCGAGAAAAGCTGAGTTTCGAGAAAAGCTGAGTTTCGAGAAAAGCTGAGTTTCGAGAAAAGCTGAGTTTCGAGAAAAGCTGAGTTTCGAGGGCCCGTAAGGTTGCTTTACGACGATTTGTAATTGAGCTACGAAGACTTGTAGAAGATCTGTACAAGCCTTAGATACAAGGCCTTAGATAACAATTGAAAATTGCAGGGGCAAAGAACAACATGGTTGTAATTTTTGGACGGAATAATTATTGTAATATTAGCATAAATTATAATATCAGTAGAAGGAAATCGAGGTTAGTAGTAGAAGTAAGAAAAAGTCCGCGAGGCTACATTTCAGTAGTTAGATAACGGAACATTTCAGCAGTTAGGGTACATGATGGAAATTTAAATCAGCTGAATATACATTTCAATTTCACGAAGTTATGTACCGATACTTAAAAGACATGCTATCAGAGTAGAGAGAATAATGAACTTGATTGCTTACGTAGTTAGGTTGCTGTTAGCAGTTGCCAGTGCTTCACTTAGATAGACTGCACCATGATCTTCAATGCGATTGTATGCAAGGTTTAAGTGTTCCAATGGCGTGTTCTCCTTGAGAAGTTTGGCTAAGCAGTATGCACCGTCTCTAGATATCCGATTCCTTTAAAAATAAAATTCAGTTGTAAGAGAGCATGCAGATTATGTTAACTATCAGCAAAAAGTACCATTTGGCACAAAGGTAGTTAAAAATCTAGCAATCCTCATTTTCTAAGCTGATGCTAACTTTTTAAGGCTCTTTATCGCCAAGTCTTGACAGTGAGTGGTTTGGTGTTACTAGAGCAAAACCCAGAGACCGAGAAATGATTCTAACATAATAAGTTTACAACATTGTATTTCGTTCTAGATATTATTGAATCCCATATATCATTCGATATTGCAAGTGATTTCATAAAAAACCCATTATAGAAAGACACAATCTTTATGTGTCAATGCTTCAATCAATCAATCATCCATATTTTTTAATTTTGAAACGTTAAAATGCTGCTGAATAAATTCAAAACATTCTGGATTCTACTGCTCACAAGAACACGGTCAAGGGACCAAACCTCAGAACCTAAAAACTTTCTTTCAAAAAGGGCAAAATTCATATATCAGTTGTTTTCATCAATCTTTCAACCATAAATATAAAAAGTATTAGGTATTCAGACACCATTAGTCTCTCAGAAGGTTGATCAATAGTGGAATTACTAAACTGTGGATTTTTCAATAAAGTATAGCCAAAAACACGAGACTCCTGGCCAGGCAGTCACTAATCTCTGATCTAGTGGTTTGATCAGCTTTGACTCAAATGACTTCAACAATCTCTTGAAATAAAAAATACGATTTCTCTTTTATATGGGTTTTATTTGCCTTTGAAAGTCCTAAATTTCAAATTGCTAACGACCAAATTTCAACCTTTAACAACAGATTGAAATGAGTAGTACATTCTTTTTAAAAGGCTACCAAAATTGGAAAGTTAGAGCGAACATACATTGGATGCCACAAGTACAATGTGAATGGGAACTATGCGTTAAAGCATATTATTCAAGCATAGTAAGACTAGGCCTTACCATGTAAAATTTTTCAAATGCAAACGATTTACACATTTCAATAAACAAGTTTCAATAAACCTACGCTCTCAAGTCAAGATGTGTCAGAGAGACATTGAATGCCAGGTTTTCGGCAAGCCTCTCTGCTCCAAAGTTGCGAATATCATGTTTCGACAAATGAAGTTCACGCAAATGACTGTTTACCTATGAGGAAATGGCCGCCATCACAGAGCAAGAAGAAATTGCTGCATTCAAAATGTGATAAGTACAAAATCAAGATTAGTCAAAGTAACAAAAACATAGCTATTTGAAAAAGTAAAAAAAACGTAATTTGCTTTCAATTATCATTGAAGAGGCAATGTACATTTATATCCGCAAACATTATCGAACCATCTGTATTGCTTACTTATTAAAAGGAAAAAAAAGAAAATTCATAACACTGTAAAGGGCCTTCCTTCAGTACAAATTAAATGGTAAAAAATGCACTATTGATAACTTGTTTTAGATGGTTTTACTTTAAAAGGAGTCATTTTGATCAATCAAAGTGCACATGAGATATAAACAGATTACTATATTTCAATACATAAATTTTATGTTTTAAGATGCAAATAATTTGCCAATTAAGTAAATATTTTGAATAGTCTCTGAATGCCTGTATTTCATTTGATTACTTTGTATGCGCCAACAAAGATCATGAATTCTTAATTCGCATAAAGTAGAAATTATTACGTATTCCAAAAAGAAAGTAATTAATTCTTAATAAAGAGTTAACTGCGTCCTTGAAATATCAGATGATTTTCAATAATATAGTTGTTTGGTATATAGATACGAGAAATAGTATTCTATTAATATTAGTCATCGAACTTGGACAAGTGGTAACTCACTTTCTCAGCATAAGGTTAGTCCAAAGATTCATGTTATAAAAGAACTTATTAAGTAATGCTTATATTATATAAATAATATAATATATTTTTCATATAATATATAAATAATATATTATATAAATTATATAATATATATATATATAACATATATATATATATATAAATAAATAACAAACATTTAATTTTAGCTAACCTTCAGCATGTTAGCAAGATGCACTGTCGTTTCCTCCTGCAAATAAAAATGATTTTTGGTTTAACACCGAATAATACAGAAGAGCTTGACAGTCACAAAATGAAGAAATGATGCAACTTTAACGCTGATAAAAAGTCCTTAGTCAAAAATCATCTTTACTTAGATCAATATGTTCTTGGAGCAATTTTTGTCTTACTATCATTAGATTGTTTCACCTTTGATAAAATTGATATGCACTTGATAATTTTCGTGTACAAAATATCTACTTTTCAGACAAACGTATTCTGTCCTATTTTGCTTTCGAGACTATTTGGCTTTTCTTACAACATAAGTTTATTCCATACCCTGTCTCTAGCTTTTATACCAATAATAATTCGCCAGAATTCAAAACGTAACTCAATGTAATCCTGGAATTCTCTTTTAAAGATATAAATTTACCTCATTTTTCCATCGTCAACAAAAAGATATTGCGTAGAAAAAATTAACTCTTAGGTTCAATTATTCTTATCAATATTACTAGCTATCTACGAGTATATAATGGTACTATCATAGGAATAAAAATCCTTCGATATTAATAATACGAGTTTTGCTAAATTAATGATTTGACTTGAAAATTTATCACAAGGTAATTTTAAGTTTGTTATGAATAACCCTAATAAAGATATATTGATAAATGTCATAATTAGATTGCTTTATACAAAACGTAACAAGACTGTTTTATAGGAGTATAATAATTACCTGCTTACTCGTGTACAAGGGCCGGTCCAAATTGACATATTTCATTGCACCATTGTGACAAAACACGGTCGCATAGGCTATCACGGTTTCATTCTTCTGTTAAAAAGACGAAGCTCAAAGATTGTGTTTACCACACTCAAGAAATAATCTACTATAAAAGTAACACGAGGAGAAAAAAAAATATTATCAACAGAGATGAAAAATAAAAATAAAGAGAGAGTTTGATTGAAGGAAAAAATGAAAAAACCTTAAAAAGACAGCGGCTTTAGCTGAATAACTTGCAAAAGAAATACTTGCTAAGTTGAAAGATTTGAAAGGCTACAGATACCTGATCAAGACTAAGACCCATATAAATATTGCAGAAGAAGCTGGATGTCGAAATATTATAGCCCGTCAAGCTTATATACCCTCAATTCAAATTGGTCATTTTTCATGGCTCGATGAATGATCTGTAGCTCAGTTTAAAAGTCAGGAGCAAGTAAATTCCGTATTTAAAATTGGAGAAGCAAAATATGACTTTAATGTTTCTATAGAAACAGAGAGAATCTTTAAAGAATATACAACTAGTTAAATACTTACTATCTAGTGTCATCAATAACGGTATGATAACACATAGTATTGATGCAATATATCGTTGGATAACAACAGCTAAGTGATTTGGTTGGTCAGCGATTAAGATATCTAGTAGTTAAAAATCAAGTGCAATAGCTACAAAAATTGATTTGCACGATGTTTGACAGCAAGACCGAGGTATTTGAAAGAAAACCCCAACACGTTTGTGTCCCCAACAATGTTATTTTCTTAGCCCAAAGGGGTTAAGAAATACTCTTTAAAATAGCAGGGATATCAGACTCTTAGCTGCGAAACAAAAATCGATGAGTAATGAAAGGTGTTTACCATGTCTGTCTCTGCCAAATCAATATCTTCCAGGACTGTGTTTACTTGTAAAGCCCCAGCTAGTGCCAGGCCACCTTTGTTTCCAATTTTATTTCCATTCAACTTTAGAACTCTTAAGGTCTCGTTTACCTTGAAAGAAAAATATTGTTAAGAAAACTTTGAAAGGAACAGAAAAATAATAATTAAAAGACAGAAATTAGTAAAGATACAACAGGGTTTTGAAAACATAAGAGCAACGTACAAATCCTTAGACGTTTGCTCGAAGGGTAAAAATTTATCGAGACTTTTTTGGCCGTGCAAGTCGCTTTTAAGCCCTGTCCTTTTTAATTAACACACCAATACAAATTCATACAATTTCCAGCCATGCAAAGAAGGTAACATTTCTATGACAATTCTTGAAGTCCTGGAGTAAAATCTCGATTTGTAAAGTAGAGACTGAACTAGCAGAGCAATTTAAAAAAATAATGGCGGATAGACTCTAAAATAACCAATAAACAGTTTATTTGACAAATCATAGATAAGTAGGTTTTGATGTCTTATTTAAATCTCATTTTTCCTTAGTGTTCAAAGTATCGGCAAGGCTTCAATTTCAAACTATCGATAAACAAATTGCTAAAAAATTAGCCATCGTGAAATTTTAATTTTCGAAATCTAGGAATTGCTATATCAAAGATGTGAACATCAGACAGAGAGGAAATGCAATATCGGAGAAGGTGTACATTGCACATCTTTTTTAGTTGCGTGCCAGCCAAATAACTATAATATGCAACGATAAATTCAAAATTGCGCAGTAATAATTTTGGTGGAATTCCGGGTGGAATTTTTGGAAATAGCAGCTGAGATTTATGACTGACCACCCGCTTTAAAGGAAGTATCAATTACAAGATTTCCCTTTTAAAGTTCTCAATACTAGCAAAGAGGCATACTCAATACTGCTTGTAAACGAAATGAATTGGAGAAACTTAAAATCTACAGGCAGTTAAACGAATGTGTAAGAAATTTTGATGTTGAGAACACGAAATAAACCTATTATAATATTTGGAGCATAATGTATCCGAAAGAAGAAGGGCTGCTTCTTGGAAAACCCATCTGCTTTCTTTGGCTTAGTGTTATTTAAAAGAGACAGTCGTTAAAGCTCAGCCTCAGTGTCCATCAAAGCAAATCAAACATAAAGTGGCACCACAGGGTGAACCATAGTGTGTATCAAACAGTGTACTACAATTACCTGCGAGCACAAAGAACATGACCAATGGCTTCTTTGGGTGTTTTCCTTCTATCCCCAAAATCTCTTTTATGCAGGGCCTCCGACGAAGGGGGAGGGGAACATGGCCCTCCCACTTTTTTCCAAAACAATAGAGCCTTTTTCAAAATATTTTGTTATCGCTGTTAAAGTTTCCCTTGGCCCCCTCACTTTCCAACCTGTGTCGGAGCCCATGTTATGCAGTGATTAAAACTCAGTTAACTTACCTGCACTCCCTTAGCCAATGCACAAGCTCCTTCTGGACCAATATCATTGTAGCTTAAAATAAGTGATTGCAGCACCAGTGTTTCCTTAATTCAATGAGAGTAATGAAAATAGTATTTTGCTAATGGGATGCAAATATCTAAACTAAGACTATTTGTCAAAAAACAACTGTTTTATAAGGTTTATGTTAAATCGGTAGAAGGGTTATTCCTATAAATATGGTCGACTTGAGAGCTAACTACAACGGATAGCATGGGGTTATCTCTTAGCAGAAGACAAGCGCGGATCTAGACACAATGTTGACCGGTTTCGGGGTGCTTCCCATCATGGCCCCATGTGTTAATGGTACATAAATATTGCTGATAATGGAAATTTATGAGGTTATTAGATTGTGACTAATTTGTCAAAATTTTCTAAAATGTCAACATTTCATTCCGTCCAGCGTGGCCTTTAATCCACTTAGATTCTGAATTTGATGATTTTTCCGAGAAAGAAAGTCTAGTCAATCCCTCAATGAAAGAAAGACCTCAGATTTTTATTTGCACATAGATATCCAATAAGCTTTTTAGCCACCGGTATTTTCGCATAAGGGAAACAAATGGGCACCGGTTTTCACAGGTTTTCAGGAAAAATAGCCAGCGGTTTCAATAATGGAGTATAGATAGCATACTCTAAACTGTCACTTCGAGTCACAGTTGATTTCCTAGATTTTGAATTTCCTCGGATACTTAAGGATAAAAGATGAACCTGGAAACTCTGTCAGAATATTTGCAACATGGGAGAGCTGTCCTTACGAAATTTAGAACTTGTGTGGGGGTTCAATTCAGTATGCAAACAGAAGAAATGTTGTCTGTCAGGAAGGCATACAGCAATAGTTGCAGATAGAAATTCAAGATTCACAGAGAAACATAGATCACTTATCTGCCTTTGGACTGACATGGTATCCATGTAAACTAACAATTATATTTCACTAAAAAGGGTTAACAAAAATGTGAAGCGGCATCTGCGGCTAAGCCTCCAATTAGTTAACAATAAGGCTAAAATACCAGATATTTAGAAAAGTGGGTAGACATCTGGAGTAGAATTTCTAGAAATTGTTTTAAGACTTTTAGAATTGGTTATGTTTTTATATTACACTTTTCATTTTGATACATTTCATAGAAATGAACTTCCAAACCTGCAGCAGTTTACTAAGTATTTCTGCTCCATTATCACCAATGTTGTTATACCCAAGATCCAAACCAATCACAAATGAGTTAGATTTCAAAGTTTGAAACAGAATGTCAACATCCTGTGAGAAAAATATAAAATTTATAAGGCAAACTACAACAAGGACTAACAAGATAGATAAGAGGATAACAAAAAATGATTGTGTGATATGTTCTTAACATTCCATCACATTATTTTTTGAAAAAAAAATCATTATAAAATAATGGCGTTTTACAAAAATTGGTGTTCTCTAGGTAAGAAAATATCTATAAGCCTGTAACTGGCTATTTGAATGCTTCTTTCAAATGAAAGGGACAATGTATATTAAAGCAGTGATGAGATGACTCACCTCATCAACAAGTCTCTTCCTGTACATTTCATTTCGTTCATTCTTCTTGTTTCCATTGAGTTTTAGCTTGAAATCATAGATTGGTTCACTATCAAGTGCAAAAAGGGCAAAATCAAGATTTTCTTCAAGCATTTGCCAAGAAGTTAAAGGGGCTGAGGCTTCACTTACTTTGCCTAGATCAATTGCTATACACACTTGGTATTGATATTCAGCACAGAAATATAGTCATTATCCATTTTATGTTTGGTAAATACACTCAGGAAAATAATTAATTGAGTTTATTGAAGAATTGGAGCACCATCCACCATTATCCGAATGTTAAAATTAGGATGTAATCGCACAATGACCCATATTTTGGTTTGTTTAAAAAACTGTGACACAGACACTTTTAGCATATCTTAAGTCAATATGCCCTATATAATCCACCAGGGTGTGTTGAGCCAAAATACAAAATTTACCCTTTTCAAATCCAAAGAGATACAAACAACATCAACAAGTTTGCACTATCTCATACTGTTCAGATCCAAGGACAGGGTAGCAATTAGGACCACAGACTAACTATCAAAGTCTTTGGTTTGAATCCTTGACATGACCAAACATTTACCCAGAGTGGCCAGCCAGCTCACTGCAATTCTAGGCAAAGGAATCACAAGGTGGAATAATGAGAAGGACCATTACATTGCTTAATAGGCATTGCTTCTCAGTGTCCTAAAAACTTCCTTGTTTGCTAGGTAGGAACAAATACAAATACAATACATTTGCAAATGGCATTGTGATACATGTTTGACTAAAAATGTAAATAATAGCAATGCGAAATTTCAGACAAATAAATGTGGCCCGGTCTTTAGTTAAATCTTGTTGAGAATAAAATCATTTCTGAAATCATATTGTGAACTAATTTTTGGCATGCCAACCAAACAAGATAATCAGGATAATACAGAAAATTCAACCTTAACATCTGCTGACCTATATCAATAGGGTCACTTTGAATAGCATTTCTTTGTGCTTTTAGTTTACAAGATTAATTCTAACTCAAAAGTGGAGCAAAAATTTGGAGTAAAAATTTCCTAAATATTAAAACAGCATATTAGCTAGTTTAATTATTAATTTATTTTCTTATTATGGAGTCGTTTATCATTTTATTGTGTTGTTCTTTATAAATAAGCATCAATTCGAACTCAAAGTATGTCTTGTTGTTGTTTATCCATTCCCAACTTTTATATTTAAGCCCAGACAACAGTAAGATCACCTCATAAAAGCTGGAGTTACTATAAAAGAGTTTTGCATTTGGTGTTGTTAGTTGATATGCATATCGCCTATAAATCCCTTTCTCAACATTAAAGTTTTTTAAAGGGCTTACTTTGGTTATTTAAAATGAAAATCACATACGTCATATGCTCATCTTCGGCGCTCTTCAACATGAGTACAATTTCTTTGTTTACATCCTTTTTCAGCTCAGTGACGACTTTCAAATAATCTTCTTTAGTTGAACGAGGGTCTGACATTTTGTGTTGACTGTTTATTTTCTAACAACAAGACATTTCAACTTGTTTCTTCGTGATGTGTAGGAAGGGTGAAACCAGCATCAAGTTAAATCTCTTTAGAAATATTCGTTTTTTCAAAATGCGTGAATAAACAATACGTCAAGACGGCGATAATTATTTTATTTCCATTACTGGTTCCATTAAATTTCCGTCGCAGAAACACGAAAACAACCCGCCATTTTGTATCTAAGCAAATGAACCTCGTATAAGCTCCGGAAAGAGGCTGCTTGGTGCCCAACCAAGCTTGTAGAAAAAAGCAGGGCGTCGTGGCCGGGGGGCAGGAAGACAATAATGGCCCTCTCTGTTTTCAAAGTTTGGTCACTGTTACGTCGGAAAATTCTAAAACTTGAGCTGCGAGTAGAAAGAAGTGGTGAAACGAGCCTTTTAGCGAAATAAATGTATTATCGAGGGGAAATTACTCTTGTTAAGAAAGTATTAGATTTCCACAAATGCAAAAAAATTTCTCATGATTTACCGCTTTCTATCAACGGTCTACGAGGTTTTCATAGAGTGATTTACTGCACGAATTTTTTCCGTTAAAATCCAAATCTTCAAAACCAATTTGCAAACGGAAATTGATATGAACTTTGGACGTCTAGAAACACTTGATAATTTTTCAATTTTCATTCTTCCTTTACTTTAAGATTAGAAATTACTTTGCTTCGAGTAGCTATCCATCTACAATTCCACGACAAAAATAGTTCAGACTTTCAAACAGGGTTTATTTTAGGGAAATTTTATCGTTTTTATTATTATAATACTCTTTTATAATCGTTATGTGTCTACTGGTAGTTGCTGCAATTTATCCTTTTCACTACCAAATCTCTTTTTTAGTTTCATCGCTACACAAAATTTGAGTTTATCACTGCACAATTACGATTTTTCACTGCAAAAATTAGTTATCAATGCATGTTAAAATAAACCCTGGTTTTTAAAGAAGATTTGATGTCTCACATCCCCTTGAAAAATACTTTCCCTCTCCCCCGCTTAAATGTTGAATATAAGTTTTTAAAGGTCGCAAACGATAGAGCTACTAGTCAAAAACTGATTGGGAGGGGGTTGGGGGGGTACGAGTTTACAGGGGCAACGCAAAGAAAAATTGAAATAATTTAATTTTATCTCAACGATTTTGCCCGGGAACGTAGACAAAACAGGCTGAAATCTAACAAAGGATAAAGCATACAGTTCTCTACAATTTGCATCTATGTCCTATGGTTGCTTTGTACCATCATTCTCAGCGACAGTTCATCCCAGTGACACCAAAACATAATTGGGCAATCATTGTTTCTTCATGCATCCCCAAAATAATGAGTTTTTAATGTCTACAATGCCTGCCAAAAGTCTTAGAACACTGACGTCAATTTCCAAGGTCAAAATCGATCATCCCCGGTCTCCCCTACAGAACAATGTAGGTTTACTATCAAACGGTTTAGGATTTTAGGAAGCACTTTCTTCTGCGCTTCTTTTATGATATTTCTCTAAATCATCAACATTGTTTTAGGGGGAAGGGAGCGGAAGTAGCAATTTTTTATCGGGAAAGGGATGACAGATATCATTTAGACAGATTTAAAAATCTTATCCCAGGTTTGAAAATTTTTGCAATTATGTTGCATAAAGTAAAATTGATTCTAGAATTCATTTGCCACGACGTCCCTTGAAAGAATGTGGATCCTACGAGAGGTAAAGGAAGGCGTACGCATTTGGCAAAAAACCACATTGCCTTCGAGAATAATCCCTAGTATTCTAAAGAAATCTCGTACGCTAATAATACACACCTACATGGCCCGAGCAACTGATATTAAACTGGACCGGCCGGCAATTATAAAAAGTTGCCTATTACTTTTTGACCCAATTGCGGCAAGAGGCCCAAATGTCTATTTGATTGGTCAAAACAATAAATTCGAGTGAGAGGATTTTAATTTACAGTGGTTTAAAAAATCAATCGAAAATTCCGTAATGAATAATTGGCACCAAAAGAGGAACAGACTGATAAAAAGGACTAGAGGAGATAAAAAGAAATGCGAACATCATTGGAGATCGAATAAACGAAGTTGGTATGAAGTTTGGAGAAAGAACTTTACATAGAAAGTCACAACGTATAATTTCTATGCACACACGACAAGGCTCGATTACTTGCAAAGCAGGGGAACTGAAGCTGCAGAAAAAATCGCTGATGGTGAAAATGGGCATTTTGTTTTCATTGCCTCAAAGTAGGTTTGCCTTTTCGGCTCAGAATGAAGCTGCTTTTTGCAATTCTCCTCTGGCTGCTAATTTTGTGAAATTATAAGCCAGTCATGGCAAGACAAGTTAGGCCCTTTCGAAGCAATTGTGTTCTAAACTGCAAATGAACGACCATAGAGCCTGTGCTTACATTATCAATCAGCATATTGGCCAAAGTTCAAGCATGTAAGCTGGTTTTCTCTCATTGATTACGGAATCATTCAAAAAATGAGTTCCCCTGAAGGGTTATTGTAATTAAATGTGGCACTGATTCCTAATGAAGCAGAATTTGTTTGATTAGCGCCAGACAACCCAAGTTTGGATTAAATTCAATTATGCAAATAATCTAGAAAAGGAGAAAAAATTAAGACATCCAGAAGAAAAAGACACCCAAAAGGGAAAATTAGGATAATTCAATCTAAGAAGAACTTCATGTTTTAAATAGTGTTGATTTCTGAAACAAAATGTGATAGAATTTGCATTTCTTGAAGGTTTAACTGATATCAAGAATATGTCAGCACAAGTTAATCACAATTTGTTTATAATCCCTGTGTTCATTGAATACTTTCTGAAGGAACCAGAAAATAAGGATAAGGAACAAACACAGTCTACAAGCAGCCAATTTTAAGATAAATCCAGTTCTGAAGAGAAAGCAGATTTTTCGACCGTGTTTCTAGGTAAAATCTGTTAACCTGTTGAGGTCAATTTATTGCTACTGGCCGATGAGAACTACAGCGGAATCCCGGTATAGCGAACTCCGAAGGGAACCAGAAAATAGTTCGTTATATCGGGAGTTCGTCAAACCGAGAGAAAATATATTTTTGAGTCCTTTCGCAGTTCACGCCTAAAAGCTTGCGGTGGGCCTGTTTAGGCTATCTCTAACCTCTGTGCACATTTAACTAAAAAAAACCAATCTGAATTCGAAAACAAAACTGGCTGGTCATTTAGAATGAAAATCTTAATGTTCATCTTATTATTTAGGACCAAGAGATTGGCTAAGCTGGCATCACTTCATTTCTAGTTGGCGGCTGAATGACATCTTCAATTACTTCACATTCATATTTGTCTTCTTCTGCTTCTCCATCTGGGTCTCTCAAAAAAATGTTGTCATTGCTCATTGCCAATGTATAATATGAAAGAAGGTTTTCGTTAGTGTCAATGTACCTATTCGCAGTAATTTCTCATGCAATCAAACTTTCTTTTCGTGCACTGAGTTTACCCGCCAGTATTTGAAAAGAATCATCGGCATGTTTTACCGATTACAAAAATGGTTTCTCCCAAGTTAAAGTGATAAATGAACACCGAAAATAAATAAACAAAAATAACAGATGAAAAATTCATGAAATATCTTTATATCGAGGGCAATTATGATGAAGGGACCAACAAATTGGTTCGTAATAGCGAGAGCTCGTTATATCTGGGGTTCGTTATACCGACAGAATCTATAAGGAGTTTGTTAGGCAGAATCCAAGGGACCAGACATTTAGTTCGTTATATCCAGGGTTTTGTTATATCGGGATTCCACTGCATTAAGTTGTTACTTCTACTTCTTGTCTTTCCTAATTGCATGCAAATTGCATGCGTTTATGATGGTTTTACTGATTTCAAAAATATTTCAGAGTGAAGTTAAGCTAAAAGAAAGGAAGTCAAAACACGATTTTTTAAAATCCTTGTGCTCATTGAATACTTTCTCAAGAAACCAATGAACAAATACAGTTTACAAGCAGCCGATTTTAAGGTAAATCAGTTTTGAAGAGAAAACATGATTTCTTGACCATGTTTTAGGTAAAATATATAAACCAGAAAAAACGCAAAGGTTTTATTAACCTGTTCAGGTCAATTTGTCCCTGTTGGCCGATGAGAACTATAAAGTTGGTACTTCTACTTCTTGTCTTTCCTTGTTGCATGCAAATTGCATGCATTAATGTCTATACATAATTTTTGTCTTACGCAAAAATCCTCTTGAACTACAATCACTGCCAAAATTACTTGGAACACCTAACACTTTGCGCTGTGCTTTTCTTTTTTTTCATTTGTTTTCTTGAATACTACCACTTCCGCCCCCCTTTCCCCCCAAAACAATGTTGAAAGTATATAAAAATCACAAACAATCCACAAGAAAAAGCGTACTCCATAACCCCTTTCTTTTTTCTATAGTAAATCAACATTGTTCCTAGGGGGAGAGAGGGAATGGCTGAATTTGCCTTTGAAAACCTACGTTAGTGTTCCAAGACTTTTAGCAGTGACTGTATATACCTGGTTGAAATTTTAGAGATTGAGCCGACGCCAGAGTTTTGCGTTCTAAATTCGGTGTTAAACTACGCTATAACAGCGCGTTAATTTCCACTGCTGCGGTAATTCTTACCTCGTCTCCATTTCAGCTTGAAAAATATATATGCGCGAGTTGATGTTGAGGTGCAGATAAAATTCAAGAAATATTGAAGTGAGTTTTGAAGAAGAAATTATCTTACTTCTTCATGTGCGTAGAAGGAGGAAGAGAAAATTTGAGAAGGTCAGGAAAAGAGCCAAAACATCTATTCTGAATAAGAGCAGTTTTAAGAAGAAAACAAGAGCTTGGTGAGAGAGTTTTTCTGCCATTGCATTCTAGGCATACACCCACACTTCCTTTACTTTGCTTCCTTTTCTTCTGTAACGATAAGGGTTCTAGTCATGACGGTGAAGAACCAGTTAATAACCAGCTCGTTGATGGAGCGATGGGCTAGGCCAAAGGGCCTAAGCCCCGAACAGGTAACGCACAAAAGATACTCCTTCTTTGATCTTAACTCTAATGATTCAACAGAAAGACCAACTTATATCGTGATCAACACATACTAATAACATAACCGGAAACTAATTAAGAGGACAATACTAGCGTCACACTACATGTTGAAAGACAAACACATTGCCTTAAAAAGGCGTTCACTAACACAACAGGACTTAACAGAACATGTGACTTTAACACGCAACGGGAACATTACTAAGGCCCCGTTTACACGGGGACGGATCCATACCATACCCAAACTGGATACGATAGGCCTTGCGTTTACACGGGCACGGTAGGATCCGTATCTTTTCTAGAAGTACCTTTATGGGTACGATTCGAAGGCGAATCCATTTGGATCCGTACCTTCATCGGCGCCGTGTAAACGGGAAGATACGGACCCGCAAAGGCACGGCAGAAAAACGAGACTGTTGCTGGGCTCAACTGAGGCTATTTCAATTGTACGCAATAAAGCAAAGCACTCATCATACAACAAATAAAATACTTTTCGACAGTCGACAGCCTTTCTGGACCTTGTCTTCATCTTGTTTTATTTTCTTTTCACCTTTCTTTTGTAATTTTTTCTTTATCGTGGCTATTCGGAATGTCCTCTCTTGCTGTTTCTGGATAGGCCTCAATAAATTTAAGTAGAATTTCTTCGCATTTCGACATAACAGTCCCCCAGTCTTCTCCATTTTGCATTTTAGCAGCTTTGTAATCCATAACTACTTTCATCAACAAATCTGTCTCCTCGTCTGTTAATGTAAAAATGATAGCTTATCGTTGCTTGCAAATGACGCAATTTTAGATATTCTCCCGCCAAAATGAAAACTAACAATTACATTGTCATTGCGCATGCTTAAAAAAAGCGATTCGATTTTGGTCTGTTTCCGTGTAAACGCTTTATAGTTAAGGATCCGATCTCGTGTAAATGCTTGTGCATCGCACCCATATCGTACCTAAAAGGTCTGGATCTTTTGGATCCGTTCCTTTTTCTCTCGTGTAAACGGGGCCTAAATTGAATAAATATACAATCCAAACCGTTACACTTCTTTTACTTTGCTTCCTAGAATATGCAGACGACATTACAAGCATGACATCACACTACACATACATTTAGCAAAATATCTACCAGACATTTTTTCGAAGCACAACTTGACTATAAATTCAAGCAAAAGCAAAAATTTTACCATCACGAGATGCAAATGTGACCATGTATACGAATATAAGTGGAAAAGTTGCGAACCAAAGAAACTCCATGGAGCAAAATATTCGAAAAAGTCAAGGACACGCACTTCGTTTACCGGATCAAACCCCTGGAAAGCTAGCCTTAGCATACGCGGATGAAGAATGTACAAGACCAAGAGGCCGCCCAAAACTAACTTGGCCCTCAATAATAAAATCAAAACTATGGGACATTTGAAAAATCGAATGGAAAGAATCTTGTCAACCAACAAAGGCTGGACTTGACTTGCCTGGCAAAAACATTTCAACTAGGAACTTGTGTCACACTAAGTAAATTTATTTTCGAAAAAGTGCTTTATAATGATAATAATGATAATAAACTGGACTTTGAAATAAAAAAGATTTCCTTCCCAACCGGGCGTAAAAGTGCGGTAACCTACGTCAAACTCTTCGCGTTAAGTTCTTAAGTGCGTTCCAATAAGTGTTGAAATTTAACGCTGTTTATCGTGCTTCATAACGCGATTTAACGCGTGTAACGCCCGTGATAACGCGATTCAAAGCCTAGTGGAAACAGAGTTCAACATTTGGACATATGTCATAGACATTGGTTTGTTGATCTTCATCCTGCATCGAAATTTCATTTCTGTAGATAATGTAATTTATCTGTCCAAGGACATAAAATTTATGCTTTGAGCTTGAAAGGAGATTAATTCTGATATCTCTCAGTAATATCCTAGGTAAGTAAGAGCTGAAAAGAAATTAAGATATTTTTGGAAAAGACGTTGTTATCAAACAAAGAATGAGTGTGGTATTTGAAAAGAGAGATCGTTTTTTGACATGGATTTAAGAGGTTTACTGCCAGGAAGCGGTTAATTACTTGCAAGTGTGTCGAAACGAACAGGCTTATTTTTATTTTGTCTTTACAGTTTGGATTTTCTTGCGCTACAAATTGCGGTGTCTCCACAAGCAAGAGTAAGCTAATGCATATTTTGCTGAAAAAATAAAGTTCCAGAAAGCAATACAAATCCTGATAAAGCTAGTATTTAGTACTTATGCTCCTCCAAATCTTAACAACAATTCTGGAGCATTTTGTCCGGTGTATTCTGCGCACTCAAAGAAGATATTTTACCAAAACATCATGTAAAAACAATCTTTGCTAAATTACTACAGACCGACGTTGGAAAGAAAAGGTAAATAACACATGGTGGAATTTGTAACATTTTCATGCAAAGTGAAGACATTGAAAAAAACATGACTTCTTGCAGTAGCTAAACTGACAACCCATCCCGATTTCATCGGGACATTTTCGATAGAAAGACTTCATACTGGCGTCACGATTTAACAAATTTTGTCCCGACCCGAAGAGAAAAGACTGAGATACAACTTTTTATTTTTGGGGCCAGCCCTGATAGGTAAGTGTGGCAACAGTAATATTTCACAAAAAAGCTATTCTACTAATGTCACTTAAGTTTTTTGGGGGGCCAAGGCCCCCCGGCCTCCAGTAGAGAATGTATACATATTACTTCTCCATTACCTAATGAGGTTACATGGACTGTTTCAACAACGTTGCAGCAGCAGCAGCAGCAGGAGCAACAGCAGCGAGAGTATTCTAGACTATCAGAACAGAAACTCTTGTTATCTGAGGTTATACTCGAAATTCAGTAATACAGATTACGATAAGCCTTCCTGGACAATGCAAGTTGACGCAAGAGGCAAGACCTGACCTCTTGCACAACTAAATTGAAAACAAACAAATGTCGTACGCGTTTTGCAAGAACGTGTTTCTGATCAAACAGCACTGCCATAACTCTGCTCTTGCTGGGATTATAACTTCTTCAGGTCGGATGATAGTAGATTGATTTCAGGATGCTATTTAATCCTCCTGTTAGCAGAGAGTTGATCATAGCCTTGAAACATTTCGACAAGATTCAATGAGTTGGCAGCTCCATCAAGTTACATTAAACAATAATTCTATTATAAAAAATTTAATTGACAGTCTTTCTCAGAAGTCTTTCTTCCTTTAAAGGCGCTCCTATAAATGCTTCCCCTATTTATAAACTTCCTTAAATTTGATATGTTTGCTTAACATATGATTAACATAGAAATATGTTGTTTGTTGATATCAAAGTATAGTGTATTTTTCGTCAAAGTAAATTTATTTTCTTATTTAAGTATTTTGCATTTATTATCGAAGAAAAGTGTTTTGATACCTTGCTGATCAGCAATATTTATGCTTCTTACTCTCGAGGCTGGAATCAACATGGTGTATGGAGATTTCTTCTAATCCTAATAAAGAAGGTGTCTTGAATAAATGGGGTTGGTGGAAATTTTGTTTAATAGTAATGTATAGACTAAATGTTTAAACTGGACAAGAAAGAGTGTTATGACCGGGCAGATACAAGCGACAAAAAGAGACGTGTCTCTTGTGCATTGTCCAATTCTCTAATCAGTATTGTAGAGACAAGATTCTGAGCCAGAGATAGCATAAATTGACGTTTTCCTTTTTATAGTAGCGCAATAAATATATTTACAATTCAAGTGACCAAAGCTTCACGAGCGATAAACCAACCAACTAACTCATTGATTGACTGTCGTGGCAAGTGTATTGTATACCGAAACAATGGAAGGTGTTTTCAACGATGTGGCTGACGGGAAAAAGGGTCTGGGTCCAAACCAATACACTGGGCTTTTAGTAATTACAACCAGACCTGTCAACCCTCCAGGTTCAGCCGGGAGACTCCCGGTTTTGAGTGCTTTCTCCCGGTCTCCCGGTTTTTAAAATTTTTCTCCCGGTTTCAAAGGTGTCTAGCCGAATGTCTAGGAAGATTCTTCACCGAATGTTCGATTGAACTGCGCATCTTATGTTTCAAAGACAGGTCCATTGTATATGTTTTCTTGTTACAGAGGTATAATTAAGATATAATGGCCACATTGAATTCCACATGACAACAATTTTTTGTTAGTGCTTACTGATTAACAAAAAAGCACTAAAAGTTATTACGCTACGAAGCGCTTCGTTGTATATAACTTACAGTTTCCTGATACACGTGGCTCGAAAATAATAAACAGAGTGGTCTGGAGTAAGGATGGCATGGGAAGATTTTTTACGAAAAATTAATAAGCAACAGGAGGTTGAAGTTTATTACGGCCTCGATCGAAAGTACACCTCACAACTGAGAAGCACACAGAGTCAATCGGACACTGCATAGGAAATTGCTTTTTCTTTTCAGATTCATCTAAGATGAGGATATTTGCAGCAAATTGCATATTATAGATTGGTGTATGTATGTAGAGCTACAGGGGCTCGAAAAGCCGGGTTTGAGTTTGCCTTGCAAATAACGTCATACTTCTTGGTTATTCTTTCTTGAGAAACAGTTTTCAATTTCAGATGTTTATAGAAGGATCTTTTCAACTCTTGATCTGTTTTGTGTAGAGTTGCTGTTAACTTTGAAAAAGTTTCTGCATTTTTTTTAAGAAAATGACAGAAGAAAGGGTTTTGAGAGCAGATTGTAGATACTTCTACTCGCCCAAATTAGATCTTGCCCAACGGGAAAGAAAGAAAGAGATTAGCTCCAATCAAATCACGTGAAACTTTGGCTTTATGAAAGTGCCTAATCAAATTAATGATAAACGAATGACGCAAACGATTAACGACATTGAAATTCTTTTCTGAAACAAAAAAGGCTAATAAGAACATTGACTATTCGCGTGCTAATGGCATGACTCCAGTGTGGCTTGCAAAAGGAAACAACCTTTTTCTTTGTTCTCACTTGGAAGCAAAAACAAGCATTCCAAATTTTTCAACGCAAAATGTTCCTTTTTTAAACATAATCCTATTATTTGAATAATTCTGGTAGACTATCAGCTTTTAAGGTTATTTGTAGTATGAAAATTGACCAGAAAATGATTTTTCTTCTCTTTGCACAAAATTATTTTCTTTTTCTTATTTCTCTAAAGCCCCAAAAAGTACGTCAAAATTTAATGAACAAATAAGTAATTCTACAATTGACAGACCCAAAAAGTAAGCTTTGCTCAAATTCTAAACCCGGAAAGTAACTTGAGTACCCATATCCTAAAAATTTTTGCGTACCCTCTAGGTGACAGTCATACTGAGAAAGGGAAGGGGGCAGAGGTTGAAGATTGCAAAGGACAATTTTTCATAGAGGGGCATTCTTTTTTTGTGCAAAAAACCTAAAAAATCCGATAATCGTAATTCATGTTCATTATTTTTGCTACAAATTGTTGTCCCAGTCCCCACTATACTACACAATAGAGTAAACATCAACGCAATAGACTCTTATTTTGACAACAGATAGCGAAATACAATATCACAGACAGCAACTTCGCGCTTGGGGACGCTGCGGTGGATATTTCCAAGGCGACAGTGGCGATGAGATGAAAGGCGCCGCTGGCTGACCATCGGCACAATAATTCTAAACCGCAAAAAGAAAACAGATTGATTAAGAGGAAGACGGTATAAATTGGTTTGATATTCTGGCTCTTGATCAGCGGTCAGAAGAGGAGACAGGTAGCCGATCGATCACACGATTTATGAATATCGCGAGTTTTGTCGCCTTTTAAATTACATCCATATCATGCAATTCAGAGTCTGCCGCTTGGCTGGCCTAATATTTTTATTGATGGTGTTGCTCTCCAGGTATGGTCATTTGTTAACTGTTTTCATCGATTTGAATAACTGAAACGTTTGCGGGATATTATGTGACAAGTAAAATGTAAACGTCATTGGCAATGTTTTGGTTGTTTACCTGGTATGGACTGTATAGTGTTATACAGAGACAGACTTGTTTTAGATTAACTTTTACGAAACGAAGAACTAAATAAAGACAACTGTCAGTTTATTTTTATAAAAGATAAAATGCAGTCTATCAAGCAAGAATGACTGTTTTATACCCGTTTTTACCGTTGTTGAAAACGGCAGTGGTTGAAAAATTGAATTATTTTTCTTCAATGCGTTACGAAACCCAATTTGTTTTTGTTGATGTAAAAAGGCTTTATTCAAAATCAACCACACCAATGTCAGGTCTTTTCTAAGATACCGGGATCCTTGCTTCTTATGCTACCCCTGTAATCCCAAGACTAAGCCCCATTCGAAATAACAGCACCGAAAAGCTTGGTAACACATTGGACCCCTCCAGCTCTAGGGAGTGTTATTATTATCAATTGCTGGTTTGAAGTATTTTGTGGTTCTAGAGTTATTCATATTCAGAACAGGGTCTTAAATTGAATCATGAAAATATGTTGTGATAAAATTCTACTACTTTGTTGTTTTGCATCAAGGTTTGTTGTTAAAAATTTATTAAGCTGATAAATGACCTTATTTATTTAGGAGCAAATATTTTTCCATCTGTATTTTGTAAATGAATAATTTTTTGCTCAAAGGTAATAATTTTAGTTGCACTAGACATAGGAATTTCTATTTGGAAAATAATACCAGAAACACTTTGATAACCCGAAGACGAGATGCCCAACCTAGAAGTTCTCCTCTTTTCTTGAGGACCTGTTTCTTGCCCACAAGGTGTATTTTGAGATTGTCACATGGAAATAAGATCACAATGATATATGAAGATTCAATAGGCTTGGTCACTTTGAATTAACATATACCATATGCAACATCAATTTGAAATTCCAAACCATCAAATAGCTTTTATATAAGCTTCTAACCTGATTTTATTGAGGTGTACATTTAAACAATTCTTTAGTTTGAATACTGACTGATTATTGACACATTGACATGTTGATAAGAGATTGTCTCAAACATGCCCTTGCTTGTTCTGTCCATTTGCATTGCATGGATAAGAGGTCTTTCTCTGTGCAAATCATCAAGTTATCAAATTAAACATTTGTCAAACTTAAGGACCTCAAATGTTATTTTATCCTAGCTTTGTACTTGTGTCATTGTCAAAGTATCATTGTCTATGATTAATCCAGTTGTTTTTGTCCGCAAGCAAAAACAGTAAATATTTCTCACATCAAGTTAATGTACAATTTTGCCAAGACAGAGGTATTAGGTATTTGATCTAATTTCATGGAAAGCTTCATTTTATCAGGCCACTCTTATCAAGAACAGTAAGCTGTCCAATTTACTGTACTTTGGTTTTGTGGCTTTAATTCTGTCTTGAATCTTATTCCTGTAGTCCTGCTTCTTTGTTTCCTTACCCTTGTGGTCCAGCTCTGTCAGGTTTTGATGATTAAAGAGTGTCACAGTCATTCTGTGGCTGATATCCACATCATTTGTTGATTGGTTGATTGCCAAGAACTTGAAACATTGTGGTGGAAATTTTTCTCTCGAAACCTCTAGGGACATGGACTTTGACACTTTGCCCAGTGGATAAAATTGTGTCCTTCTTTTTTTGTTTACAAAGAAATTGAACAAAGCAAGGATTGATCATAATGCTTTACTCTGTTTGCAGTGCGGTGGTGTTATGGATAGGGGGTGGAGGGCTTAGAGCCTAGAGAGACTTCATTTGAAAAATTCTGGTGTGGCAACCCTCTATTATGTTAAAGATTTTCCATGAATGAGCAATTTCCTATTTGTCTATTGAGATTTTAGTTTGTTTGAATGATTTCATGTACACAGAAGAGAATCTTTTACACAAATGCAATTTATTGGGTGTGTTCATAGATGCTGCTTCTAGAAGTTGCTTACATCATAGCCCACCCCCTCCCCCCCCTTCCTAAAGTTTTAGGATGGCAAGCCTGCTGCAGTGGCATCACTCAATAATTGGCAATTCTATTTTTTGTTTAGATAAATACTCAAGCTGGAAATTAATCTGGGCATCAGAAGGTTCCATTAACAAACTCTTTTTGATAAGAGACACCTCCAAGATAGATTTGTCTCTAATCTTATATACTGAGGAAAAACCTTGTTCAAATAGACTCTTGAATGAAATATTCTCAGAAACAGACACTTCTCAAACACGGACATTTCCTTAGAATAGATATTTGGACAATTTTTAAAATTGGAGGATGTTTGAAGAAAATCCTTGTTGAAAATTGCGCAGCTAATTTTCTTACCGCGTTAGAGTAGGAAATTTCTTAGATTAAACGCTTAACCTATGTCGAGGCATTGTTTTTTGTATCCACAACTGCGACACTACAGGGTTTACTGCCAAACCCACTTTTCAAGAGTTGACTACCTTCGAAATCATAGATTTAGTCTAAAACTTATTTTGTCGATGATCCTTTTGATTTTAAACACTGGGTTTTCGAAATTTTAATGAATGACGCTAAAAATGAAGGATTAATGATTAATTGTTGATTTAATTAGATAGGAAAATTTGCAATGCGGAAAATTCCCGTTGGTTTTTCACCAGGGTTAGTTTATAAAAAAATGGTTTTTATACCTGAAGATTAAATAAGGAAGTTAACAAACACGCTTCCGTTTTAATTATCCAGTTTTTAGAAATATAGAAAGTGAGGATTTCCCCCAGCAATGATTTGTGTAAAGCTACACGCTACCCTACCGGACGTTTGATAGTGAGGTGTCCAACGTCACGAATTTTTTATAATGTTCGATTAATGCTTAAACAAAAGTTTGTCACATCCGAGGTCGCGATAGTAGCTCTTCACAAGAACGCTACCAGTCTATATAGATTGCTGGCTTGCAAGAAGGTCAACGAATACAACAAGTACGGGCAACACGAGCCACACCCCTGACCTGCCTTCATGAGGCCCCTGATGCTAAAAGTAGGTTACATTACACCTTCAAGTGGCAAGATGCCGTCACCGCTTCTAAAGCTTATGACGCTGTTATCTTGCAATCTCTCGTTTAAACTTTTGTAAAAAGAATTCTGTGCAGATTTTTGCTTAATCCCTACAGGTTAGGGACAATGTCCCTTAGCCGAGCATTTGTAAAAGAACAGAAATCTCTGCATATCTCCGTTTAGTGCTTAAATTTTGTGGTTGAATTCCACAAGAACACAAAAGATTTTTTTTGCATTTCTGCTAATTTTATGGACAATTCAGCGATAATTTATGAACATTTTAGGGATAATTTATGAAGAAAAAAGTGTCCGAACTTTGGAACGAAAACTGGATTTTTCTTATGTTTGTGAATAATAATTTCCACTCTATATAGTTTTCCTTTTCAGAAGCTCACTTTTGTTAACATGAAAATAACCAGACATCAAGTACTGAACGATTCATAATTCTGGAATCATCCTTTGTCATCGTTTTCTCCAGTTTATTTTCTTCTTTCCCACTATGTAGAGAAAAAATGAATATCAGAGGCGCTGATAATTGATACTTTGTTTTTAAGAACCCGTTTGTCTTGCCTTATTAGATTTCATAACTCAATTTCCTCTATGTTTTTCAGTCTGCACACCGAGGCAAAGAGGCGGCGAAGGAAAGGTTAGCATATTACAATCATCACTATTTATTGTTAGAAATATACTTGCATTGTTTATATGAATAATTTTATTATACATTTGAGTCCTGCTATCCCCTAGGCCTGCAAGGCAAATTGTTTTAGTACGTTTTGAATTGTATTCAGAATAGAGACGTCCAGAAAAGGATTGTAGTGGGTAACTTGGTTTAGGGGTTAAAGTTGAAATTAAGTTCTTGGCTTTTCAGTAATTGTGAAATAGTTATTATTGTTCTGTAATTTAATCGCAAAGCCATTGCAACGGTACTGAAGTTTGAAGTCAGGTTTTCTTGTGCACATACTTATGATGAGATGCTGTCGATTAAATTCTTTCGGAACATAACCTTGGCTTCGTTTCTGGAGTAATTCCATTTCTACAATATCATTGAAAGTATGACAGCGCTGGCACAGCACATATCCGTGGTCTGAAAACAGGCCATTTTGGAAAACCATCTCTCCATGGTATCTTATTAAATCATATATTGTACTTGCTATAGTTAAGCAAAAGTTTCATTTAAGCTCCGCTTTCAGTCACACTCCGCTTGCTGTCACAGCTTTTCAAGCAAAATCTGGTGTGACTATAAGTTGAGTCTACTGTTCTTCATTTGACTTGCCTGAAACTGTTTTTTGTGTTTTGCAAAGGTAATCACCGATACAGCCTCGCAACATAGATTTAAGAGAAAGGAGTTTTGTATCAAGGAATCTTATCTGCTCTGGTTTGGCTTTCTGAACCCAAGCAAAAATTGATTCTGAATTCCTTGCTGTGTTTTCGTGATTTGGGACGATTGTTAATTTATCTTATGGTTGCGTAGTCTAAATGAATTGATTTTAACTAGTCATTTTATTTTGTGTCCTAGCGCAGTAAATTTAGAACCTTTAAACCTAAATGTATGTTTGATATCAAGTCGGATCATTCTGACAATTCATTTCATGATAGGAAAGTGCCCAAGAGCGGTCGTGTCTTTAACCAACAAAACTGGGTATATTGCAAGTCCACTGTTTCCTAAAAGATACAAAAATAGACAAACTTGCGTGTGGCATATACAAGTTAAACCTGGCTATGCTGTCAGACTTTCGTTTATGCAGCAGTTCTTTGGAATTGGACTTACAGATGTTAAGGAAAATTGTTTGAAAAAGGATTATCTGGTTGTTAGCTCCAGAAGCCAGGGATTCTCAGATTACAGGTAAGAAGATATTTCAGTATAAATTTCTTTGCTTTCGTAAGTCGATACACTACAGAAAATTAGATCGTCTTGTATCGTCTGTTTTGCAAACCAAATCAGTAATCAAAAGCTGATCCTTTAAAGCTGCAGCTACCCAAGGTCGTTTGTTTTTTGGCGTCGCTATCGTTTTTCTAAAGGCCCACCTTGAGTATAAGTGAAAATTTATGGTTAGAATTTCTTGTGTCTCTATGAACTTTGCAAGGAAGGTATGTGGAACAAAGTCGCTGAAGTCAAAGGTTGACATGGCTTCACTGTTTAACAGCGATTTCTGGTCATTGATAGCAGTTGCAGTGCTACTCAATACACGATAAAGCTAATCATTTTAAACAAAGTTCAGTCTTTGTTGGCTAAGGTCAGCTTAAACACTGTTTCTGTTATAACAATCCCGTGCGCATGTGAACGTCCGTTTTTAGTCTGCCTACTCTTTGTATGAGGACAAAGGCCTTAGAACCCCTATTTCAGTTGGTCAGGATTTGGGGAGGGGGAAAGGGGGGAAAGGTCGGTGAATTTAGGCCACGCCATTTTTACACGCAGAAAAAGCCTTTTTCCAACAGGGAACGCCCATTTCGCCAAAAGAAAACGTTCATGACTAATTATTGATTACCTTAGGGCAGTTTCAAAGCCAAAGTATCACATCACGCTTCATGCTGCATGCTTTGCCAAAATGTTTCCTCTCCCCCAACATTTTCTCACCAGATAACGACGATTTGCAATTTTGATCCTGTTAAGGAAGAAGACACAAGTACCTTTATCTGTCTTTCTGCACTGCTACTGTCAGATCCCCTAGTATAGATAAGCCAAAGCACAAGGCCAAAGAGGATAGGAGGAGAGGATAGGTTCTATTTAGATCAAACTTGCTTGGATGTTTTCTTTATTTTTGGTCACACATCACGTCTCGAAAAGGATTTTGGCTTCTCCACTCTGGTATTTTTGACACATATGCTATTTCTGTCGATGCAGTGCTGTGTTATAGAAAGTGATGGCTCTTTTAAACCCGTAGAAGTACCTGAATCAGTTGCAAAGATAATTGCTTCAAGTTTGAAAGCATTGCTTGTTACTTAACATCCTCGTGCATGCTTCGTAGAAATTGAAAGCAAAATTGCACCTTATTTCACAGTGCAGAATATATATTCTAGCAGTAAAGCGGTTTCACCAGTTTCGGTTGTTTGAAAACATTTATATTTTGCAAAGGACTACGGTAATATCAAGAAAACGCTCTGCCTATTGCATATTCTCCGAGAAAGTAATCTTTGCAAATTTTTTTGAGCTATGGTTTTCACAAATATTTTAAGGAACCTGAAATTTCTTGGTCTGCATGTGTTTATTTTGTTCCTGTTGCTAATACTGTTTTTACAATATTTTTCACCTTTCTCTCTTTAAGCCCCTTTAATGACGTGACTGGCACTCACTCCTTGATAATTTGTGGAAGGAAAGCTCCATCCCTTATTATCAATTCAGGAACAAATGAATTATGGCTAAAATTCCATGCCGATTCGCAAAAGGACGCGAATCAGATTGGTTTTAGAGCTAAATTCTCTTCGGTAGGTGAGTAAGCTTATTTTGAATAGATCAAATGTATTTTGCCTGTTATGCTCGGATTATCGTCTGTATACATCCAAGTCTTTAGGTTATTCGATCCATCTTCAAAGATTCTAAAAATAAGATTTTATGGCGTTCTCACTTCAAAACTTTATTCTCGAGCCAAAATGCCCTATTTATTGGGATTACAGAGTGGTGTTTCACATTGTTCCCTCTTTCACACTAATGCATGCCTAATGTTAGCAAAAGATTTTATTTTTAATGGTATGTGACAGAGCTAACTCACATATGGGTTCTTGATACATTTGTAATGTCTTCAATAGATATAGACGAATGCATGCCCAGGTACGGACGTGGCTTTTGCCAGCACAACTGCGTGAATACCCATGGCAGTTATTCGTGCACATGCAGACTTGGATACCATTTGGCTGCAGACAGGCGATCATGTATTGGTAAGTTTTAATCGTAAAAGGATATCAGCTCCAGAACAGGCCTAGCCATTTGTAAACTGCCCCCTCCTATAGTGCTAGATGGGAGCTGCAGATTGCTCCAATTACAACCTAGTACAATAAAAAAACAAACTGCGATGCTAACCATACCAACCATACCTTTTTAAAGCATGCATTGAGATTACATCTTTCGCTTCTGTTGGTAGGCTGTTCCATTCTTATTACCTCAAAACAAGTAATAATGTGTTGTGTATTATACAATGTGATGGTCATGTCAAATACATTTCCCGAATTGAATACTTGAAATTGTATTTCCCAGGAACCTTTCTGTTTATCAGTAGATTTTGTATTTGTGGGAGGAGAGTTTTGGCTGTTTAAAAAAAGTTCGACCAAATAACGGAAATTTCTCCCTAGTGATTTATTTAAAATGAACTGATTTTGTTATAGATGTAGATGAATGCGGTAGGGGAAAAGTATACCATGGCTGCAGTCACCATTGTGAGAATATGGAAGGGTCGTATCGATGCATTTGCCCCTATGGAATGAAGCTTGATGCTTCACACAAAACGTGCACTGGTGGTGAGTTTTATGTAGAAGATTTATATATAATTTGAGCATATATTTCGTGAAGCCGTTTTTTGGAGCAAATAAGTGCTGGTACAGTGCATCCTCAAATGTGGTCAAACATCTTTGTTTCAATAGAGACTATAAGATTAATTCCAGTCTGTTTGATTGATGGAGCCTGTGCCACACGCCTATGATGTAATGGGCACTTGGTGGACCAGTGGTAAGGTCCGTCACCTTTTTAGTCCATAGATCTTGGGAAAGAAAGTTCTGGACAGAGTTATTTGTCCTCTGTATGGACCTGTTCATTATTTCACAAAGCTGTATTGCATTCTATGTAGCAGTTTTGGTAGTCGTGTAATTTACTTTTGCTCATTTGAAACTGCCTTATATTATTCACAGAAGGAATATTTGGCTGAGGTTTGATAAAATAACACCATATCGTTTATTCGATTTTTTAACCGTGTTGTTGTCTTTTAGGTATACGATACAATGTTGTTTTTGAGGGCGGTACAATAAATAGTAAGAACCAGAAGGTTTATCATGCAGCCGTGCCATACGACGCGCCACTTGAAAGCCCCGTATATAGACTGATTGCGAAGGCCCTTGATTCAAATGGAAATACTGCCGAAAAGCCTGTTAAGTATTACATCATCGAACAGAATAACAAATCTAGAGATGCAAACGAGGTTTTTCACATAGAAGAGGATTCTGGGTACATTGTTACTCGAAAGGTAAGACATAAAGTTTTCATCGCGCTGCTCACCAACATTTTCGTTGGCTACATGACACCTTAGCACTTGTGTTTTTGATATTTTTTGTAGTTAATTCCTGTCTTGCATCTGATGTTGGGTGATATGGTTGTCGTCTGATATCTGATAAGAAATAGGCATTACAAATGTGACTTTGTGTAAATTGATTTTTTGTAATGTGATGTAATGTGAAAATTTATCGTTGTTGCGCATGCTTTTTGACTCCAGGACGGAGGGTTGCCTCAAACATTAGAAGTGTTTCGTTTGTTTGTCTACGCATGACTAACAACCTATATTACACGTATTTCCATAATATTTCTTCTTTTCGTATGTTTATTTGAATCAACGTCTTTTATCATACCTTTAGTATTTATATGAAAAAGAACTGAAAAGCTATGAGCTGATCGTCGAAGGCAAACTCGACCATTTCACAGGCGCCAAAGTAAAGGTATTAATACACGTGAATGGGACGGAACCCGATATCAATGGAAGATTTTTTACGGTGTTGATATACTATGGACTGCCGTTAAACCACGTCATTTTCAACTTGAAAAATCGTTACAAGAATGGCCACGACACTGTGTTCGAATTTCATATGTACACTTTCAATGAATACTTCGGTATTGTCCAGGATAAAGGGGAGATCTACGTCAAAGCACCACTACCCAAGGAAACTACTAAAGGGAATGTATGGAAGCAAAACCTTAAAATATTTGTCCGTAGAACTATAGGGTTGAAGATTATTGCATGGGAAGCCACCGTTACTGTTATCATGATGCCTTCGTATCCTGGAGAAGGGTTTCTGACCAAGGGACTGCTGCTTGCTGTCAGCAGGGAGATATCGAAAGATATTGGCGGCTTTACTGATCGTGCGAGGTCATCATTTAAGCAAGAAAACAGAAAAGTGGACCCTTTCGATCTTCATAGGATGTTCCGAAGGCCCTCAAACCAAGCAAGGAAGATCTCCGAAGCTAAGCTGTTTTTTGACACAGTCATGCATAAGGTTGCAGAGAAAGTAAAGAGGACTTTCGGATGTAAGTGAATTTTTTCCTTTATCTTTCCGTTGTGTTGAACAAATTTAATTAGCATCCACTTGAAACTAAATTTTAAAGTACCCGAACTCTCTTTTCTGGCTAGCAAAACGCTACTTTTGGTTAAAAACGATAATGACACATTATTATTTGGTACTGTTTAATATTTCTCAAAAGCAGCGTTGAAATCTTTGTGTCAAAACGTATTTTGATGTGTATCCTTTTTCGAAAATTATGCTGCTTCCGTGCCACACGTTATATATCTACACACAATCACGTTGTCAAACTTTAATTTATTACAGTGTGGTTTCCGCTGTCTAATCATATTGCGACATGTGCTTTATCTTTTTGAAATATATTTTCTTTTCTTGATAGATTTGCATCTATTAGTAGACTGGACGGAATCCTTATTTGTTTTTTTATTTATATCTTACCCACCGATGATTTAGTGTCTTGAATGTTCAGTTTTCTAATATTTCTGAACAAAGAAAATTAGAGAGATTTTCAAATATAGGCGTTTATAGAATCGAACCGAATCGAATTAATGTGTCCTGGTATTTGGATCCACTGATGTTAGACAAGTCGCATCAATCGCAATCGCCATTTATCAGCCACTCATAACAAACATTACGTTGCCCAGCTTTACTACCATCTAACCCTCAATGAGTATTTAGATGATCACACGTTATCAACAGTTTTTTGACACTCCAGTATCGACGGAGTAAGTTCTTAATGTCGCTGAATATTTTCCATCCATTGATCGTGGCTTTCTTCTGTGCGCTATTTCTCTTCCCCTTTTCTCAGAAACATTTGCCTTTACATAGCGTAGTTGTTGTATTTGTTTCTACCTAGCATCTGAAGGTAGTTTTTAGGACACTGAGAAGCTTATTCTTATCGAGCAGTGTCCTGGTCCTTCCTGTCGATGTGACCACACCTCGTGATTCCTGCGCCTGGAATCACAGAGAGCTGGCGACTCTCCTCACTCTGGGTGAAAGTTTGTTCATGCCAGGGATTTGAACTATCGACCCCTGTGTCTGTAGTCAGTGCCTCTAACAACTGAGCAATCCTCGCACTCCATACATAGTTAGTTCTCTTCTTATAGAGTCCGAACCCCATATTGTTCACTTTTTGGCTTGGCACACCTGCTTTCTGTCATTAGGATAACTACTTAGCAGTTGTAATATTATGGATTATCAAAAGTTTGATCCTACTTAGGATTCGATTAAATATTTGATTTCGAGTGATGTTTGAAATCGCCCGGAGTTTCCGCAACCAAATCTCTTTTATATCCAGTCGGTCAAAAAATCTTTTCTGGTGGTCTGCTTATCACTTCATCCTTCTTTTTATCTCAAGGGAAATTGAATCAAGCAAATTTTATAGAGACAATCTTTTCTGCATGAAACACAATTATCGAGGCTAATTTTTGTTTTCTGTGATTTGCCTGCTGGTCGATCTGTGTTCTAATCATATTAGAGACCATATCTGCAACGCAGACCATGTCTATGACGCAGACCATGTCTATGACGCAGGCTAATCGTAGTCAGTCCGTTTGACGATGCGTTTTGTATTTGCATTCGTTAGTCCTTTAATTCAAACCGTATACGTTCAATTCATCAGTTCGTATGCATAATTGCCTCTGTGTAAATGGAAGGCTAATACAGAACGAAATCGTAACGTACTCGTTAAAATACGGTATCGTATAGATGATGTTTCATGGTTTAGTTCATGTCCATCAAACAATTGTTGATGGACGTGCTACGAATCTCTCTCTCTCTATTTAGTAATCTGAAAATAAAGAAAGAATAAAAGGAGAAGGAGAAGGAAGAAGAGGGAAGGTTGTGCGTTGTGTGGTGAGCGTTTTGAATAGTGCCAAAAGGCTGATTTCATTTTTAAACAAAAATTCGCTAACAATAACAGTTGCTCACCACGTCAATTTACGACCTTGTTTGAGAAATACTTCAACCTTCTTTGTTACAAGTTTGCTTACACTTCCTTACACGAATCTTGAATATTTATTCATTCTATTTTCTCATTTTAGCTCCAGCAAGAAGTGGCGAGCCAATCATTCTCAGAATTAAGACTGGTCAAATATTGTCACCTAAAAAACTTTCCGAAATCGTGGATGCATCGAAGTGTTTGGAGACGGTTGTTGAGCCTAGCTGCATTGATCAAGAATTCCATTCAAAATACCGCACATTTGATGGCACTTGCAACAACATAGAAAACCCAACTTGGGGGGCTGCTGCAACCCCATTTAAACGATTGATTCGTGAGTCTACATACATTTTCAAATCTTCTCCCACTTCTGAATTTAATGCGTTTCAATTTAACGCCAATATTTCTTGCTAACTGCCAACAGCCAAAGCATTTCTTGTAAGACAAATTGAAAATAGGATTGAGAATCTAACAGGCCTCATTGATATTTGTTGCTCCCAGTTTCTGATAGCATTAGTTTACTTCGCGGGCTAACTAGTAAACCGAAATAACAATAGGTAACCCTATTCTATGTCTTCGGTGCATAACAGTTCCACGTAACTGGCAGTTGGTCCTTAGTGCAAGATTTAATTCAACTGATTGAATTCAACTGATTGAATAGCCACTGATTGTACTTGATGTCTGTTTATAAAGAGTCCAAGAAGGAAACCATACCAATCAACCCCATGCTATGAAAAAGTCAACCATTCTGGTGGGGCCCAAGTGTAACGAGCATATTACTCCCCATCCAAATTCTTTACCAAGAAATAAGATTTTGTCATTATAAATTACTATGTGTCAGAAAGACGAAAAAACCCGATAAATTTTCCTTAAATTCATTAAATTTCCAGGCCATTTCCACAAATTCTTTCTCGTTTTTTTGAGGCTTTAGAAACCACTGAATCCTGAATAAATTGATATTCAATTCATTATAAGATGATCAACCTTTCTTCCTTGAGATCTCGTTTTGGCGACAAGTGTTTTTCTCTTCTAAACAGTCGGTCTATAATCAATGTGTAATATCTAACATTAAATTATTTAGTACTCTATCCAATAAACCCTTTATGTTACTTGTTTTTGCAATTGATCACTGTCAACAACGAGCCTTCACTTTGTTTCTAAAAGCGGTTTGGCCAGCACATATTTGCGCTATAAATCCCTCTTGCAAAAGCATGAATGTTTTTGTCATCTCCATACACTTAGTTTTTAGTTTGCATCATAACCTTCAAAGCTTTTTTTTCTCCATGTGCAGCAAGTTTTACTGAAGTTATCAAAAATCAAGGCTCGGTGGTCTGATGACTGGTTGACAGTAGAACAGATAATAAACTTTGATCGATCGTTGATAACCGATAAGATGATGAATAAGATGTGCCCTGGAAGCCTTTGGGATAAATATAAAACAAGAAATCGATTATAGAACAAAAAACTACACGGATAAAAAAATTCCGAGACTAAAGCTTTCACTATTCAGGTCTATAGGCTTGGAATGAAATCCCTACTAGCATCAGTGACCTCTCTACTTTGAAACAATTTAAAAAACACCTCAAAAGACATTCGAGGAGCTGAAATACACTCATTTTTTATAAGAAACTGGCTATAAAAAACGAGTACTGGACAGTCGGAAAAAATTAAGAAGCTTCACTACTCGAAGCAAAAAAATTAAGAAACTATTAAATCGTGATAAAACTGAGAACTACGAAATTTTGTAAAACCCAAGAACAAGATTGCCCTGTTGGCCTAAAACTTAAGACACAAGGGATAAAAATATAATCTAACATGCATCTATTCTATCTATTTTGCTAAAATTATGTCAAACTGAGAGTAAATTAACTTACTATTTTGTCATAGCTGCCATTTACTACGACGTCGACGGCCTGTCAGATCCCATTGGATTCCCCAACCTCCCCGAAGCTCCCATTCTTCCTACCCCTCATGAGGTGGTGCAAAAAGCGATTCTGGTTGATTCCAAGTCAAAAAGACGCTCCAGTGTTTTCTCACACATGCTTATGCAGTGGGGTCAGTTCATTGATCATGACATCACATTCACAGCGGAGAGTGAAGGAGGCAAGCGATGCTCCCTTCCAAAGTATGATCAATATCTTCTGCTTTGCTATCTTTCATCTAGTGTTATTTTATTTTTCTGTGTTATCTTCTATTGCCTTGCCGTCTGCATTTGTTAAATCTGTCATAGATACTGTCAGTGTTATAAAATGAGTTCAAATGAGCCTGCTTAGATTGAAGTTAGGGGTATAGAGATTTACATTCTGTCATACCTGCTAGTATTACTCACATAATGCTACGGAATTAAACGAATAAGGGAATGCTTCTCGACGGCAATTTTAAATGAAGAGAAAGAGGAAGCCTGTAAAAGGTAGCGGTTATTTTCTAATTTCACCCAATGCAGTCTGTAGGTATCCACGAGAAGCGCAAATGCAAAGGGTTAACCGATTTAAGGTGCATATTCACTTGTCTCTGATCATAATTGCTGGCGTGGCATAACTGGAGAAATCCTGTTCCTCTTGCCCTTATTGAATCTCATCCGTTGACATGAATTTGAAAATATTTCTGGGTTAAAACTGGATAAGAAATTTCACTATAGATTTTTTCTCTAGCTGAATTAGCTCCTGAATTAGCTCCTGAATTGGTTTCGTTTAAATAATCGAAATTCTTCGTAACCTCCTTCTTACGCTAGATGCGATTGGTCAGCTGATGATTTTGATGCGCCTTGTTTTCCTATAATGTATCCGCGCAATGGAGGGGAATGCACTATGTTCACACGCTCCGCTGCAGCGTGCCAGACGAACAAGGACAGAATAGAGCAGCGACAGCAACTCAACACCATAACGTCGTACATGGACGCAAGTTCTGTGTATGGTTCATCAAAGAAGCAGGCTGACAAACTCAGAGCTTTGAACGGTTTGTTGAATACCCAAATTGTTTAAATCCTTTTTGAGAGTATTTTGCTGTAACCGAAGACTCATTTTGTAAATACCTTGTAATTTTTGATCATTTTCATTGAAAAAAATAGATCTGCATAAATTTTTGTCAAAATTTTCTTTTTATTGAATTATATCGCACATAGAAAGTTCTTTTCGTTGATTTTTCCTTTATCAAAAATAAATGAATTGTGAAAGAAGTTAACAAAACTGCAGTCAAACTTAGTCTGCAAAAATAGTGGAATTTAGTATTTACTGACAAATTTTTCTAGCTTTAATTCAATTACCATGCCACTACCAAATCTTAAGTACCTTTTTCATCTTATCTACTCTACGATGCTTTGATCAGTCTTGAAAAGAAGTGCTTGCATATTTTCTTATACAAATAGACTACTGAAAACGCTCGATGTCGTATAGGCAGAATTGTAGACACTTTGGTCCGTTGAGCAGGACGGTTCTAGGTTGCAACTCAAAGTTTCACGCATAATGCGATCATCTGACAACAACAAATTAACAACGATTATTACACCATAAATGCTTCCAATCAATTATGTGTTTCTATGTTTCTAGATACTGGACTGATGAAATTGACAGATAATGGGTTTTTGCCGTTTGAACCAAACCAGAATCACCCTCCAAACACATTTTGCCTGAATTTCGGTGGATGCTTTGCGGCCGGAGATGGTCGGGTTAATGAGCAAATCCTTCTCGCGTCAATGCACACCTTATGGGTGCGGGAACATAACCGCATTGCAAGACTTCTGCGGCGTTACAACCGTCATTGGGAAGGAGAAAAAATATACCAAGAGGCTAGAAAAATAGTCATTGCAGAAATACAGCATATAACCTATTCAGAGTATTTGCCAAAAATTCTTGGACACGACGGCTTGCCTAAATACTCGGGATACAAACCAAATGTCGATGCAACAGTCGCTAATGCTTTCGCTGCCGCAGCGTATCGGTTTGGCCACAGCCTGGTTCGACCAACACTTTCACAACTCAACGAAAATTATGATCCCATTGCACCAGAACTGCCACTTTTCAAAGCGTTTTTCAACAACAGGTTGCTACTGAAAGATGGCATTGAAAGATTTTTGTTCGGTGCCATTGGAAACTTCTCGGAAAAAACCGACCGGAGAGTGTCAAAGGGCCTGGTCAAGCAACTTTTTCAAAGCCCTGGAGCCTCACACGGTTTGAATCTAATAGCAATAAATGTTCAACGTGGGAGAGACCATGGGCTTCAAGGGTATGCTTATTGGCGAGAGTATTGCAACCTCACGTATGCCTACACATTTGATGATGCTGCCAACGAGATTCGTAGTGAGAAACACCGCGAGCTGTTGAAGAAGCTTTACAATGGGCGAGCGGAGAATGCCGATTTGTATATTGTTGGCCTGATGGAGACGCTTGCAGATGGCGCCATGGTCGGGCCTACTTTTTTGTGCATAATAAAAGACCAGTTCAGACGCCTTCGTGACGGTGACAGGTTTTACTATGAAAACAAAGGCGTTTTTACCCAATCACAGCTAAGAGAAATAAAAAAGACAAGTCTCGCGAGGGTTATGTGTGATAATCTCAAAAGGATCGTATCAGTACAAGAAGATGTATTCAGGGCATATGATATTCCCGACTTTAGGAAGTCATGTGAGGGAATAAAAGGCATGAACGTGGCGTTTTGGAGAGAAAATTCCCTGGTCTCAGATGGAAGTGGTTAGTCAAGCAATATCATGTACATTTTGCAACAGCTTATTATTCTGTTTGCGAATAACCTATAAAATTGTTTCTTACTCGATGGATATGTGGTGGATTCACCGCGATAGGTTGAGCGGTTTTGTTTATGTTTTTTTACCAGCCGTAATAAAAAATTGATTTTTATACAGCCTGCCATATTAGAATGTACATATTTTCAAACTGAACCACATCAACAAAAGAGACTTTCGAATGAATGTTTCCTTCTATTCAACATTTCTAGCTATATAATCGCCAGCCTAAAATAATTTTTATCATAATCACTTTGTTCTTTTCTCCGTTTATTCCTTATTTCATTGCCATATCTTCTCAACCTTCTTTTAGTTACGTCATATATCAGCCAGCAGTTTATTTGAAATTTTCTTTTATATCCCTCTTAGCAGATATAGGTCAATGGTCAGCTTGGGTGAAGACGGTTCGCTTCTCGACTGGCACTTGGGCATCAATTATCGATCGACAAATTTGTGGAAATGACACGATAACAGATATACAGTGTCAAACTCTTGATGGAATGCCATACACAAATGCAGGAGAAAACACGATTTGTGACCAGAGATTCGGTGTTTACTGCAGAGACTCTGAACAAGCGAAAATTGAAACCAAGTGCAGCCACTACCGATTCCGGGTTAGGTGTGCACAATTTCCGCGTAAAGGTATGACGTCAAATTTATCGTAGTCAATGCTCCTGTAGGACTTCAATTCTTATAATTAAGGAACTTTTGCCGGCATTTCTTCACCTGGATATCCCATATCTGGATGTCCCCCATATCTGGATGTCCCCCATATCTGGATATCTCCCATATCTGGATGTCCCCCATATCTGGATATCTCCCATATCTGGATATCTCCCATATCTGGATATCCCCCATATTTAAATATCCCCCACATCTGGATATCCCCCATATCTCGATTTTCGGTCGAGGGCCTTTGCGAAAACTTCTAATAACTTTCCCAAGCTTCACTTATGAAAGGTCTTGAAATATCTTGAAATTTTTTAAAAACATCTTGACAGCCGTGTCAATTGGATCATCCTGTGTCCTTTCTCATCTACCTTGATATTTTCCTAAACCTTTTCTTAACAGTGGGTATCTTCAGTAGTTACCAATGATAGGTACTACTACAGACTAATTAAGTTTTTGGCCTCGTTTTGAAAGATACCTCAACCGCCTTTTGAAAAAATTGCTAATGATATTGATTCTATGACGACATATTCATCGCTGTCAAATCCCTGATAGGTTTTCAACTTCACATCGTGAAAATCTATAGTACAAGTACTGCAAACATTAATAACAGCTGTATATGTAAAATTTGATAATGGTCAATCTTGATCTGTGCTCAGAAAGTTGTACCATGACGTAAGGGGGTTGTAAATTGAATTGCTGTACTATAGTTTGCCATTTTATTTTTAACAGTGTCAAAACCTGAACAACCAACCGGCTTACCAAGAGAGAAAATACCTATTGGGATTAATTGCACCAGAAAAGGTGAGTTGTCGTTTTTCCTTTAGATTATAAAAGTATCCAAAATCTCATTCAACATGCCAAAGAGACCCATACGTCATATTTTGATTACGTAAACAATAAATTCAAGACCGAATGTTTTATTTGAGAATTGGTGGACATTAATCTGCTCTTTTCATAGACAGATCAACAATTTGTATCCTTTCTCAGTCACACCATTGTATAAAAGTTGTGTTTTATTGATATGCTAATCTGGTGTTTTGAACACGCCTGATGAGAATGCTTAAAGCCAGACTTTATTAGACGTTAAAGCACATGTGCATACTTTGATCTGTTAAGACTCTGGGTTTTTGAAAAGCTTTTTTATCAAAACAGAGCCAGAGAGACACTAAATACTATGGTACACCCGGGGCTTGCACGGCTAGAGTTAGACTTCTCTTGGGTCAGATATCTACGCATTCTAGTTTTATATTCTCATGCAGATATTCAAAGTGCCATGTTTGGTTTCCGTCGTTATTAACAGCAAGATTTGCTCGTATCATCCAAAACCAATGATAAGATATGCAACATAAACAACGGTTATTGATATTAAAATATCCTTAAATAACTGTTTCAGCTGGTAAATCTTTATCTAAGCGCTTTTTGTGTCCTGTTATTTATAGATAGAATATACTACCAGACCGACTCATTGGCAATTATAGGTACGTCTCAAACAGCTACTTTAGGTCATCTCTAGGCCCTTTGTGAGCAATCTAATATTTCCAAATGGAATCAGACCTTGACATCGCCAAAATTTATCTGTTTATCTATCTTCGGGATGTTATTTTCTAATAAGTATCATATGTATTAGAATCTTTATCATTTAACGAAGAACTATGTGTGCCAACATTTACGTTTTTAAGCAGAGAAAATTGGACTGTTTGTATAAAAGTCTGCAAGTTTTATTTAAGATTGCTGAATTTAGCTGACGGTGAGCCGGCTTCCCTTAAATTTCTTATTAGATAACACTTGAAAGACCTGCTTTTTGTAAAAATGGCAGCTTAAGTAGTTATTGTATAGTTGTAAAGAAAAGGTTTCGTCACTTCATAACTAAAGGAAAAATAGCCATACCCCAATCTGTATTTCTTTGATTTCCTAAAGAAAGTATGCTTGAAAAGAAAACAAAACAGACGGAGTATTGAAACTCAAACCCAATGTTTAAAAACATATTTTACGAATTTGCCATAGTGCCGACATTATTCTGAAATCATTCCTAATTCATTTCAACTTTTTAACCTCTGTGATTCGAAATACTTTGTTATATTCAATGCGTAACGTACATTTTTAGATCGATTCTCTCTGCTTGTTAATATGCTCTTATGCAGAACACCGAAACAGAAATGCAAAACAGAAATCTTTTTCTCGTCCTTCTTATATCTAAATATCAATATTTATATAAGGCCCCATTTATACGAGCCCGGGCTACATTCTACTCCGGATCAGGTCAACACGCTGCAGTAAAACATTTACGTTTATACGAGCCCGGGTCAGCCGGTTCCTTTAGAGGGTTGACCTCACCCCCGTGTCAGCTTAACGTGTTTGCTAAAGTGTAAAAATGACCCCAAGGTGCTGACCCCTCAACTTCGAAGCGTTTACACGACCCCGAGTTTAGCTGACCCGTCAACTTCAAAAGAAGGCAGCTCGTCTCAGAACGGGACAACTCTACCCTTGAGAAGGGTTACCCGGCAAGGCGGTTGGACCCGGGTTGGCTAATTTTTAAAGGTTAACGTTTGAAGAGATTTGACCTTTGACGGGTCCCCTTCTACAGCTGATAACAGCAAACCCAAACTCGTGTAAACGGGGCCTTAGTTTACCAACCTTACGAAGAAACTTTGTGAATGCATGTTGAAAATTATTGCTTGATCTCGCTTAAAGATCCTTGTAAAGATTCATATGATGGAAATTTGTTTCAGTTGCCAATCCAGTTGATCCGCTTGCGTTGATCTTTCCTGTCGCTGAATCTGCAGTTCTAGATGACCCATTCAAAGTAATGCCAAAGCAAGAATTCATCCAGCTGGGCAAAGGTGAACGAGGCTATAAAAAGAGGGCCCTTTTCTCGTTCGATCTGCGACGCATTGCACGCCATTATATTCTGCACTCTGCAAAACTACAACTGTATTATGTCGGTGAAAACCGACAGTCGTCACTGAATGTACTCGCACGATCACGGGAACCGAAAATCAAAATAGAAGTATATCTTGTCAAGAGCTCTGCTTGGGACAGTTCTAATGTCACAAGTCGCATGCCATGGCATGGTGACCATTTAGATTTATCGAAAGACGTCGTTTCAAAAGTGTAAGTTTCTTTAGATTCTAAGTGAAGCAGTTTTCGCTTCTCCAACAAGATAAAATCAATTAAATGAGGTTTTAAAGTGAAGAATGCTGCCAGAATTTATTGCGCTTTATACTATCTATTCTTAACACATGTTTTAGCGACGTTTGAAACTTGATCGTTTTATGGTTACTAAAATGAGTCTCTATGATTTTCTTGCTTCATTTTTCAGGGAGAAACACAATAAATTTATTAGCTGCATCTCATTCTTTAAGAGGCATCGTAAATTTTAATTGCCATCTGTTATTTTAAGTTAGAACTTCACTTCTCCAATTTTTGGGCATATTTTGCCATATCTTCTCCTTGTAGGGAGCGTATTATCAAAGCAATTGAGTATTGTTTTAGCCATTTCAGTGAACCAAGCTTCTGCGCGGATTTCTTACTACAAAGACGCCTTTTAGTCTATCACCTTGGTTTTTAATAATTGTCACAGTATAAATTATTACTGCTCTGGTGATAAAATTCATTGCTTTTCAGTTTGGCGTCAGCCACAATATCACCGTCACTGTCTGGTTGGTTGGAATTGGACGTTTTCAAAGCCGTACACCAATGGCGTATCAAAGTCTCCAAGCGCCTTCGAAACTACGGATTCCTTGTCCGCGTCGCGGGTGATGATCTCTCAGTCGGAGTCTACCAGTTTGTTTCTTCAAGCCATGAAAATAAGGCTCTACGGCCTCGATTGCAGGTATGCCTTACTAATCCCATGATGCAGTGGAAAAGAAAATAGTCACATGGGAAGGCGTTATCGAATGAATGCATTCAGCCAAGATGTCATAATCTCAGTCAATTCGGTCAAGAATGCAAGGAGTACAGACAGCCTATGGTTTTTATACTTGGGAACTTCTGAATCTATGACGCTGTTTCAATTCTCCAGTTTTGAATGTTTGCCGACAAGAAAACTCAGAAAGGATTCCAGTTGGTGCTTGGATCTGAGTAGGGGTATTTTCAAAGCGTCAGTTTTTCATCTCAATTACAGTTCTATGGGAGTGAAATGTGTATACAATTTTTTATTATTTTCTTTCACAAAAGGACCTAATTTTCAGTTTCTCGTATCTAACAGACAGAGCCATTTTCCATCTTAAGCAAACAAGAAATACAAGAATTTAGCTATTTATTAAATTATATTTACAGTTCCACTATAAATTTTGATAAGACAAGTTTTGATGCGCTCTTTTTTACGTTTTTAAACAAAGAATTTCAGTTATTGAGTTTTTAAGATTCTTCTCCTGAAATTTTTGATTCCGTCGATATACTTGGATTTAATTTCGAAGATATCAAAATTATTCTTTGAAGTTCAATGAAATTAGAATAGAGTATAAAAGACCCAGCTCTGAAACATGAACTTAACATACAGCCGATTTCAGCTGGCGAAATGTAGAGAATAATGGGTCGTTGGCCATGATATTAGGTATAAGCAATGAACATATTTCGCAGTTGATACCGCCACTACTATTATGTTTCTCACGTACAAGAATACCACGGAACATTGAATCTAATAGATTCAGGAAGCCAGAATATTAAAGATATTTTTAGTAGAGCATAGCATTAAAAACTTGAATCAAATGAATGAAAACTGACGAGTCAAAGAGTTTTTGTACGGAGGGTTCTAAATAACAGAAATGTCACTACAGTACGCTACAATTATTGGCCTGATATGATACGCAGGCTTCGAGTAAGATACACGAGGTCAAAAAAGTTAGGGAAACTTCCTTTTTTGCATCTTCTCTTTCTGCCTGAACCCAGAAGTTCTCGAAGCAGTCTTTTTATTATCAATGTAAAAATCTCTACGTAGAATTATACGGTTTTTAAACATATTTTGTATTCTAGTTTTATAGAATGTATAATTTTTATACACATAATCTGGGATTATTTTTACGCTTTTTCGTGTATTTAATTTTTAACTAATGATAGAATACATTGTTTGTAATCAAAATGAAAATCTTTTTGTCTTTAGACCTGGAGCAGCGTATGTTAAAACATATTCCTCTAAGGAAGACGCGCATGACAGTAACATACTGTAAAATGCATTGAAGCTAAAGAAAACAAATTCTAATGTTAGGCTGTAAATGAAATTTGATTTAGGAATCTATCAGGAATAGGCTATTCACATAGCATGAAAATTTTAAATACATATTCCTACGGTTTTGGTAAGTATAATGTTTGGATAATTGAAGATAATCTTTCGTACGGAAGTGGAACCGTGAACTGAGATAAGTATTGATCAGGGAGGTGGTTGTTGCGTGGACATTAGAAAAAGGGAGGTACCTTTGTATTAACATGGGCCAGCTTCACCGCGATTTCGTGGCAGTGAGAAGTTGTTGTAAATTGTTTGTTGTTGTTGTTGTTGTAAATTCATTTTAATTCGATATAAAAACAATAGTTAACATTTTATACGTAAATATGCAATGTTAACTAATCAAAATCGAACATATCTACCAATTAGTACAAAAATGTTATTATAGATACTAAGTTAAAGATTAATTTGCATTCACTGGCAGAAGCTGACAGGCACTACATTTGCTAATCGGTCCGTCCCATTGTTTTATTAGATTCTTAAAAACTTTTCAAATTTTCTGCGGATTTCAGTTTGTTGGATAGGCCATTCCAAATCTGTGGCCCGATTGGCATTAGACTTTTGGATCCGAATGTTGTTGGATTAGGTCTAACATGGGCTAAGTTATTTGGATTTCTTAATGAATAATTTGACAAACGTAATTTAAAAATACTCTGCATAAAAGGTAGGTTCAACTGTATTACTGTTTTGAATATTTCAATGCACAGAATTTTTTGACGAGCAGCGAGTATCGTCTATTTTTCTGAATTCAAAAGCAGATCGTTTTACGAACTTGTATGATCATTATTGATAAAACTTAGGGCGCATTCTTGTTCAATTTTCTGTAATGATTTAGAAGATGAAAAAATATCAGACCAAGTGACAATAACTGAATTTGGAATATACAAAGCTCTGAACAAGAATCTTTTTTCGTTGAAACCAATAAACTTTTCTTTAATCTTTTAAGAACATTCAATTTTGTTGCAGCTTTTCTTGCAAAGATTCAAAATGTGGGTCGAAATCAAGTTTGCAATCCAACGTTACTCCTAAAAGCTTCAATGACTGTTCAGAATAAATTTTTTTACCATTATTGATTATTTGTTCAACACTAGTATTTGTTTTGTTTTTTCTATGCATTATAGCATAAAATTTTTCAGGGTTTGCAATCATTTCATTTTGTTCTAACCATGATAGGGCAACCTCTGTTTTTTTGCAAAGTGTTTTCAAGCGTTGCTTGTTTTATGAATAGAAATGTCATTTATGTAAAAATTGAGCAGGACTGGCCCTAGCACAGAGCCCTGGGGTACACCAGACATAACCTCTTGAAAAGAGCTGTATGAATTGTTTATCCGAACACACTGATTTTGTCTTTTGAGATAGGAATTAATTAGAACTAGAGCATCTTCATTAAATTCATACGTATGTAGTTTGGCGATAAGCAAATCATGCGGGACACAATCGAAAGCTTTCGAAAGATCCATTAAGACTGCACCAATGAAATAGCCATTGTCAAGGCTAGTCTTCCAGTCTTCTATTAAACGTATCAAAACATGTTGGGTTGCATACGCTTGTCGTTTGCCCTGCTTACCAATGATAAAATATTGTATTAAGAAATCAATTATCTTAGTTCACGTCGCAGTCGGTGAATTGCCTTTGAACAGTAAGTAATTTTGCAAATCCCAGTTGTTTTGAAAGAAACTTGTTTTACAATGTATCGAGAAAGTTGGCTTTTTCGTATGTATTTTTTCGTTAGTAAAGTGACCCCATTTCTATGGATCGTTTTGACGAGTTAAACAGTATTAGGACAAAAAACAGGCGATGAACATTTTATTATTAAATGTAAAAGACGTAAATGTTAAGTTAAAAGTTCTGTCATGTTTTTCCTCTATTGTTTTTACTCCTGTTTTTTGCCAATCTGGCATGAAATTCATCGCTAGTCCTGTTGAATGAAAAAAGGCGTTGTTAAATACTGTCACCAGTTATAAAATGATATTTGAATGATCAGCATGAAGAAAACCGTTCCATTTGGAGATAAAGTAGAAATATGCGTGACCTTGGACTCACCACACAGCGTGATAATTTCTCCTACAAGATAATGAGTAGTTCCAGTCCATTCGATTTTTAAGTCGGATATTGCATTAGACGGACCTTTCTGAAGTCACTTACATCAGATACTTCAATCTCAAAGGGAAACACATTCGTGAATTGGGTAAAATACTTTAGAATAACTAGCGATATGATCAACGTCAGCTTATAATGATTACTTTATTCTATTTATAAATTAGCTGACGAAATTAATGTCAGTTTGACGCGATTTCGATGCTATGTGTTTGGTTTCAAGCTGTCGTGCTCCGGTTTTCCAAAGGAGTTGTAAGTGGGACTACGCACAAGTCGGACTTTTGTGTCTGTTCCCAAGATATCCGCCTTATGAGGCTTTAGTGTAACATAGAAGCGGTGAAATATGAGAGTGCAAATGTTAAGAACGATAAGAATGGAGTGTAGATCCATTGTTCTCAGTTAGGGGAGAGGTAGATCCAAAAACAACCACAGATTTGTGAAAATTCTTGTTTTTCGTACATGTCTCAAGACCAGAATAAGCCGTAAATTGGTAATTATTACAATTCGTAATGATTCACTGACCGGTGCTACGCACTTGCAGTCATATTTTATCATAAATCTTCTCCAGGGTTTCCAAAAGTTATAACTTCAAGAAAATTTATTTCTGATGTTCATATGGCAACTGTTCCTAAATCCGAGTCTTTGTCGTCATTAGTTTTCAGATCTTTCTTCCCTGAAGCTGACTGAGTCCTCAAAGTTTCTTCTCTTCTCTTCTTTTTCTCTTGCTTCGCCAGTTCTTTTCTCTGTCTGTTGCTCAAATGCATCTGCGACATAAGAAATAATTAGCATAATGCATATATTGTTTGTGTGCCAAAGCAGAGCGATAAATTTCTTGGTGACGTCAAACCTAGTAAAGCACATTCAATCGCATAAAAGTAGAATTTTGGTTTGCATCTTTAGTCATTATTATTATCATTATGATTTCTTGAAAAATGAACATGTTGATGAGCCTAAGTCGCATCTCTGAATACATAAAAGTTTTAAAAGAAGACGCGGGGGGAACAAATAGTATGACTTCCTGATGAATAGCGCCATAACACATTACTACATGAAGACCACTCGAAGACCGCAGAAGAAATTCTAGACAAAGGAAAAGGTAAAAAGACAGCAAACGAATCAGGGGTATTGTGGCTTATTTGATTGAACGAGGTGGCAGTTTTGTGCTGACGTATCAATGTAATATTGTGATTTTTTGTCGTTTAGGCCATTCGAGCGAGCCCTAGTGATGTCATGAACTTGCCATCTCCTTTGCCATCTCGAAATCGAATTCAACTCTGTTTCTTTTTCGCCTTCAATTTTTCCTTGCATTGGCAATTTTTCTAAACTGTTGTCTGCTCTATTTATGGTGAACATAGTAGGTTAAATGGCTGTTTCTGATAATGTTTCTTAGTGATTTATCGCTCAGTAGTGTATTTGAGATTTACGTTACTAAAAACACAACGAACTAAATATAAAACGCTTGACATTCTTGCATCAGTTGTAACTGAAGTTTCATGCTTGTTGTTGTTGTTGCTCGTCCTGTTGATCGTGCTGTTGCTGTTGCTCGTGCTGTTGTTGTTCGTGCAGTTGCTACCATTTTTGAATTATAATTCTCATTGTCATCATCGTTGTCTGTTATGCTGATCCCTTTAGACCCTCGGATCTCGCGCATTGCTACTGCAAGCTTCTTCAAAGCAAACTGTTCTGGATCTTTTTCGAAACCTTTGTTTTATTCGTTATATAATCTAAATTATACCTCATAATGTTTAACTCTCACACAACTTTCATTGTAAGCTTTGCATGATGCAACAATACAGGGGGTTTGAAGTATAGCAACTATAAACATGACCCATATGTCCTTCTACGCCAACTTTACAATGTAACGAATTCAGCAAATCCGAAATCGAAGCAAAACTAACACGAAACCCACCTTGTGCTGCTTTTCTGTTTGAGAATCTCTTCCAGTTTCTGCTTTCTTATCCTGCATTTGCTCTCCACATTTGCAGCTGTTGTCAGCAGAAGCACAGGCTTCGTCTTTAAAACAAGCTGCTACATGTGCATCTTTAAAATAACATTAATTAAACTAAAATAGAGACTCATCACTTTAAACTATTAACGCCATACTGTTGCATGATTAAGAGATCTACGAGGCTAATTTGTTAGACAAAACGTTTTTGTGCTTCGCCTTATTTTAACAATCTAAGTTTTTAATTGCCATGAGCACATCGCAATTTTTTTGGAGCCCGGAAGTGGTAAATGGCCTAAATTGACCCGCGGGTATTAGGGTAGTGATTTTGATTTAGTGAAAAAAAAACAGGGTAAAGGGGCGGGGTGCTCTAAAGGTCAGCTTTGACAGCCTTGCAGGTGACAATCTAAAGGTCAGCTCTGACAGCCTTGCATGTAACAATATAAAGGTCAGCTTTGACAGCCTTGCACGTGACAATCTAAAGGTCAGCTATGACAGCTTTTACAGCCAACTGTTTGAGGTGTCAGTGGATTATTTTACTTTACACTTTGACAGCCTTGCACGTGACAATCTAAAGGTCAGCTTTGATAGCCTTGCATGTGACAATCCAAAGGTCAGCTTTGACAGCCTTGCATGTGACAATCTAAAGGTCAGCTATGACAGCTTTTACAGCCGATTGTTTGAGGTGTCAGTGGATTTCTTTACTTCACACTTTGACAGCCTTGCACGTGACAATCTAAAGGTCAGCTTTGACAGCCTTGCACGTGACAATTGGCAAAATCGCAACAAAAAAAGCATACCTTGAGATTGATCTCTGACGTCATCAAGAGCCACCAGCTGGAGTAGGTATGCAATCGTGATATCGACATCTCCATGGTTGTCATTTAATGATTGTCTTACAAATTCCGTATCCTAAAAAAGGAAATTTGTGATAAATTGTACTGGTGCTGCTTTCGACACTTTTAAATAGAGCAGTTTCTACGTCCTTGAGATATTCAAAAAAGATTATAATTTTCAGGACAGAGAGATAAAGGAAATTCCTTACTAGTAGAGACAGCAGCTTTAAAGGGATGTAAGAAAAATGCGCAAAACGCAAGAAATCAAAAAAGGTGCAGTAACAGAGTGCAGTAATGCTTTTGAATTTTTGCTTGCTCATCAAAATTTTCGATTAAAACGAAGGATTCTTGTACCTGACATGATGTACTCTCCATGACTAGTCGTTCTTCCTCAGTGACATTTTCGCTCACGCAAGTGCTAACATCCTTGATCTTTGATGTTACTTTGTCTTTAGCCTTTACCTGAATTTTCGGAGCCTGAAGGATATATTTGAAAATGAAAGATAGGGATAAAAGTTCCCATTTGATGACAATAATCGTTTTAATTTTCATTTTAGTTGGCCCGTTACTCAAAATTTGTCATCACGGACCTTCCATATTATCTGTTGTGTCTATGAGAGGTAGGCAACTAGCTCGGCTTGATGATCATAAAACTTGCTTTGAGATTAATTTGATACTGGAAACAATGTTGACTTACGACAAAATGACATAGAAAAGGTAGAGAGCACAATGGTCTTTCCTAGGAGGAGGTGGTGTACTGAAAGCGACAGTATGTAGAATCAGATCTGAAATTTCAACCACAAGCTATAACATGCAGATGCAAAAATATCGCAGTAAGGAATCGAGCTGCATGCTCTACACAAAGAGTTTTTGAAAAGAATCACAGAATCACTAGTCGAGCTAACTTCTTTTTAAAAAAAGCACAAAATTCATTTTTTTACTACGCAGAATAGGAATCTGTGAATTTTTCTATAGCCCATACCTGCTGGCTTGAATGTTGCCGGTTGTGCTGTAAATAGGCTGGCCCCACAGAGACATCACTAAGCTGTCTGACAGACGAGTAGTGTTCCCAGTTGTGGTATGCTAGATGTAGCTCGACTTTCTTGGTATTCACTGGTGCTCTGATTACAAACTTTGGGCTGTTATACTGATGAATAATAATATCAACATTGTTATGTTTTGAAAATGCAACAATGGCGCCGTTTCCTGCGAAAGTGCCATCCTTTTCAAGCTCATCTACTGCAATTAGAAAAATGCCCAATGTTCACTTGAATGGTACTCATTTGAGAATAAAGAACTTGAGATTATACTGCTTAAACATTTTTAAAATTCCAAAAAGTCATAAAAATCTGCAGATTCAAATTATGAGGCAAAAAAGGAATCAAGTATATTTCCAAAAGAGAAAGAGATAATTGTTTTAATGTTGCCTTTGCAAGTGTTGCATACTAGGTGACTTGCGAGGACATGTAGAAATTACGATATATGACAATGGAGGATGGATCTTAGAAGGACCCAACATTTTACAGACACCTATTCAACAAACCTCAAGTTCACAAAACTCCTAGCCTTCTTATAGAGCAGCTTTCATAATGAAATGTAAAGTCAATAAGAAGGAAATTTTTCATAAGCCTTTATGTAGTATGATATTACATTTTTGGATTTATCTGTTTCTAGTATATTATATGATTTCAAAAGTGTGCAAGATGGGGCATAATTTGATGTATAAGAAATAGAGCATAGGATGCAGATGTAATTTGTTTTAATCTTGCTTTAATGGCTTCTGAGAACAAATTTTGGTTTATTTCTTTCACAACAGTTACTTTCAATTTGACACTTGATGATATTGATAATGTTGATAATTTTTAAAAACTTGCATTATCAGTTTAGAGCATAATAGGATCAACTTGACAAAGCTTAACTTGCAAAATGTATATTTTTAGCTAATTTCTGAACAGTTCTTCTCATATTAAGTATATTAAGTATATTAAGCAATGTTCTTCTCAGTATATTCCTTTGTGACTAAAGCTGCTTTATTAATCTAACAATAATCTGAGAAACTTACAGTAATCTACAAATGTTGATTCGCCATCAAAAAATGGCTCAAAGTCAGCAGAGTTTTCTCGAATAAAATGCACTGTATTTCTTCTGAGTTGTCTATGTCTGTTATGGTCCCCCTCTAGCTGATCTGCCAAAGCTCTGAACAGACAGTTCCTGCATCACAAAATCTTGAATCAATTTAAAGTGATCTAAAGCATAACATACTTTTATTGGCAACATAAGAAACAAATCTGGTGTTGCAGAACACTTCTGTAGCCCAGAACCATCAATGACCTTACTGTAACACCATTACTGAAACTCAACAACAAACGAGAGAGTGTCCGACGAGCCAAAGAGCAATACCTCATTGGCCTGGCAAACACTCTCACACCGAACGGCATGAACAGAACCACTGACCGTTAACCTTACAGCAACATTATCATTATCTCATATTATAGTAATTCATCCCCATTACGTCTTTATTCCACTACCACCACCACCCACCCTTTCTCATTCGCCACCCTTTGCTACATTTTTATCGACTTTTCGCCGCAAGAACTCTTTGGAGCCCGTCGAGCAGCCTGCTACAGTAGCCTTTTCTTCATTCACACATCTATTATATAGCCTGTTATACCAGCTTTTTTGGTGGGTTTCTGCACAACTGAGACAAGGTAACCTTGCATGGCCCAGATACAGGCTTGAGTCCAATTGAAAAGAGGGTCCAACATGACTGCCCTTGAAACTATGGCAGTTATTGATAAGAACACAGGGGTCGGCCAAAAGTTTGGCTTGCTTTTATTGTAAAAAATGTTATCACATGTGAAGAGGCAGCAAAAAATGTGAAAACCGTCTTTAAAATAAATCATTTGCAAACACATTATTTTCCAATGCCAAGAAAAGCTTTTTTTGGTTTTCAATAAGACATCAAGGAAAATGTCTGAAATGCTCTGGAAATGAAACGGACCATATGGATTCAAGAATAGGTTGCAGCACATTTTCGGCACATTTGGCTGCAGTTTATAACAGATGACAGATATATATCAGGACGGCTTGCACTGTTTTATCCAGGAGGTCATGTTTCAGTATCTATGTCAAATTCAAATGATTCAGTGTCAGTGGCATAATACTGGACCACCCTGCCAAGCTTTCCTGCTACTTTAAAGCTTAGGGTGATATTGTAAAAGATAAAATACTTTTTCATGTTGTGGATGATCCCATGCTGGATGATATTGTTATAAGGTGTTGAGGTTTAAGTAAACAATATAGGTTTTGTCAGTTTCTGCTTCCATCATCCCAAACAAAGTATCTCTGTATAGTTTTGTTGAGTAGCCTATTATCAAGGACAGCTTACATTCCCTTATTTGTTGTTATTCATAATCATGGGAAGCTTATACAACAAGGCTGGCCTGTAATCAAACAAATTTTGTATCTATGCCAATGTAGCCTTGATGTTATCAATATTCTCCTAAATTTGAAAATATTATGCTTCCGAATAATAATTCGAATACTCAACTTAAGCATCTCTCTTTGTATACTTGTGCTGATTCCAGGAAAAGTAAGGATTTTGTGAGAAAGTGGAGGTGCTAAGCACTTCTGCTGTAAAAGCATACAAACAAATGCCTACATCACTGGCAGAAAGGCAGTAGACCATACCATAAATATAAGCTAACTTATCCTTACATCATTAACCTGCAGTCGATGAATTATTTTGGAAAAAAGACATCCCCTTTCCCACAAAGCAACAATAGTTGATAAGCATATTACCTGGAATTTATTATGCTACCCAGAAGTACATTGAATAAAATTCATGGTTTAGAGTTATATTGTTTGACATGGTATTGGTGTGAGACAAGCAATTGCTGGCCAGTCTGGATTTCATGGCAGTTTTCAACGAGATCTCAGGAGTGTACAAGGTATTGTAAGTGTGTACACTTGAATGTGCACAAATTTTCCCAGTAATTCTTGAGTGTGTGCATGTTTTCCCAGCAATTATCCTGTTTACATCAAATATACATCTAAGGGAAATTCAATAATTGAGAGTGGTGAACTATGCTTACCTACCAATACCATCAGTGGCTGTTATTCAAATTTCTAGAGGTTCTGCAAGTAAAGGAATGACTTTAGAAACAATTTTTAAAAAGGCCAAAGAATTGATTATCCTAAAGTATTATTTCAAGCAGTAGTCCGGTCGCTTGTGTCACAATTATTGCTCCCGCTCGATTTGCGTGCCAAAATCGATTTTTTTGCATGAATGTATTTGAATATCCATCTAGATTACGAAAATCATAGGTGCCATTTTTTTAGGAAAGCGGAAGGGGTTTAACGGGGGCGTTAATGACGTGCGGTCAATGTCAGTTCCTCTGCGGAGGAGCAAACACTATCAATCGTAATAGATGATAAGAACGAGCTTTGAACGAACGAACTTCAACAAATTGCTTCAAAATGCTATCAGGGACATGTCTTTAATCACTTTCTTACTTAGAAATGGATGGAAATTTATAGTCACGTGACTTCTTACCCCCTAAATCGATGTAAGGAGATTTCTAATCCAATTGGTTATAAACTTCATCCTGGATGAAGTTTATGAATGAACGTTTTTTAATATCGAAGCGAAACATCAAGTGGCAGGGCTCCTGGAGCATATTGGGGATGGGGGGGGGTAGAAAGATTTAGGGGCCACAAGATGCTGAAAGATAAGAGCAATATTTACTGTATTGTTTTAAGTACATTATGGGATTTATTGTAGACTAAGCCACATCAGCCCTCTCAGCGATAAAGAGGGGCAAACAAACTCAAGGAATGAAATTAAATGAATGATTGAAGTTTAGAGTCCAAGGATTTTCTAACGAGGGTCCATGACCGTTAGCATGACCGTTAGTATGAATAACATCTTTAAGCAAAAAAATTATTAAAACAACTGGGATGATATGACGTGTTAATGCAATTTTTGTTTAAAACCATAAAAAAGGACAAGCACAGCTTGTCAAAAACTGAGACAAAACAGTGTAATACCAACCTCAACCAGATCACACTGGGCCCTCTCACAATATCTTGTGTCGTTAGGAGATCTGGGATCCAGTTTGTTGTTAGAATAGTGTACCTAGTGTACCCAACTAGATAGGGGCGTGTGTCAGTATATATATACTATACTGCTACATATAACATATATAAACATGTATATAAGTTGTCTTTTATAATTTCTGAGTCCTTGCTAGTTCATCAGCCAATCCACCAGGTAGAGCATTTCGGGGCTTATGATCAGTATTCTCCTTTACACCTGGTTGCCCCCTCACCCCTGCGCCCAGGGATGATGCCAGCAAAGGTGTATCATTGAATCGTAGCGTTGTATAGAAAAGAACGGGATATCCACGTTCATGTGTATCCAGTTTATTCATGTAGCCTCACCATAGAGGTATATCTCATGTATTCAATAAGAATATACTACGAGCTCGTAGTGTCAATGGAGGGACAATGGTTAGGCAAAGAAAATGTAATAGTGACATAAATATATGTATATAAAAATACTTGCGTACTCATACGTAAGTACAAGAGCGGTGTGCAAATAGGTATTGGGGTTATTCAGACTGTGTATAGATATACATTGAATTTGTGACATCGATACATGTATATACAAATGATCGGGTACCAAAATGTGAGTTTAGGGAGAAAATGAGAGTTTAGCAGAAAAACATGGAACCAGAAAAGTTACCTCCAACTTTAGGAGCATTGATTCCCCACATACAAAGAGCAAGTTTTATTGCTGGAATTTCAAAGGAATATACAACTGCGAATAATGAAATTCAACCTCTTGTGGGAAACGGTTGGCAAAAGGATGAGGGTATGGAAGTACCGATAAAGTGCCTTGAGCTGCCAGCCCCGCAATCAGTTCTTGAACTTGTCAAATGCGGATGCAAGGTTCGATGCAAGGGACGAGGAAGCTCTTCGTGTTTGAAGAATGGGCTGTCATGCACTGAACTATGCAAATGTGTAGATTGGGAAAATATTAAATACTACGCCGCAGGTGAAGAGACAGACGCCGATTCTGGAGAGGGAGTCGAAATTCATTAACGTGTTTAAACTGTTCGTTGTTTCTTAAAGCCTGGTTTCCATATGATCGCAAAAAACGCAAGAAATACACTGCGATCCTTGCGATTCCCGCGAATAATGATTCGACTTTGGGCGCGCCAAAATTAAAATGGCTGGAATCAACCAGCAATGTCTGCTGCAATCGAGCTTGTTTATTATTATTGCATTGTTGAAAAGAGTTAGAGAACGTCGTGCAAGAAAAAAACATAGGTTTTGGGTGAGAAAATTTATTCAGAGGAGAGAAGAACACGGTGCGTTTCACACACTCACAAAGGATCTGAGGATTCACGATCGGGAGTACTTTTTCAGGTAGGCCTAATTTTTCAGGTTGGAATGATGTAACCTCGGTGCCTGTTAGTTTTTACTTCTTTAGGCATTTTCTTGAACTTTTTCTTAAAGTCCCGGCTTTTCTTATTAAAAAGGCAGTCGTACTGTTGTATTTCTTCTATTAAAGCAAGATCTTCTTCTGTTGCAAAAGCCAGCTTGAAATTTCGATAAAAATAAATGGATGCGAGGCTTGGTAGAGCATCCTGGAGGATAAACTGACGCAAGGATCGCCAAGTTGTTAACAAGCGGTTTCCATTAAAAAACCATCGACGCAAAGATCGCAAGAATCGCAGAGATAGAAAATTTTCTATCTCAAACGCAAGAATCGCAAAAATCGCAACAATCGCAACAGACGGAATAGAGCAGTTTCCATTAATACGCAAGGATCGCAGGATCGCAAGGATCGCAAGTCACAAATTTAAGCGATTCTTGCGTTTCTTGCGTTTTTTGCGATCATATGGAAACCAGGCTTAATACACCTATATTCTCAGCAGCTTTTCAATGTTATCCACTAAAGCTGATGTTTAAAATGTTTTGTAGAAATTTCTGCTTTTAGCAATTTAGGGACACCACCTTCAACGGGCCATTAATGGCATCCCCCTGAAATGAGGCCCCTCTCTTTCGATGTTTAAAAGTTGCAAAAATAACTCTGACGCGATTAAAAATTGTTTTCTTCAGAATATCTCATTGTAGAAACCAAAAAAGTATTCATTTCCATATATGGAAATAGGGGCAGAAAGTCACGTGATTAACCATATTAAGTCCTAAAACCAGGACCCAGTATTTATAGATTTCCCCAGTTAACATTTGAAAACAATTTAAAGTTAATTTAAAGTTAGTTTTAATCATCTATTGTGATTGGGACATTTTTCTCCTCCGCAGAGACACTTGCTTTGACCGGTCGTGATTTGCACCCCAGTAAGACCCACTTCCGATGATCCAAAAAAATGGCACCTATGATTTTTATATTATTGATAGATATTTGTAGGCATTCATGCAAAAAAATCAATTTTGGCACGCAAATCGAGCGGAATTACACAAGGATCCCGACTACAGGGACGCCAAGCAAGATGCAGGACAAATTTTCCAAAGGTCTCAAGGCCTAGGGAGCCTTATAATGAAATTCAATTTTAAGAATGGAATTATTTTGACAGAGGTATACCTTAATAATAATGCATTCTTGCACTCCCGGCACTCCCGGGATCTCGTGGAGAACTGCCATACCATACCCTACAAGGATTTTTTTTAGAAAACTTAGTTTAGAGCTCAAGTCTGTGATCTCACCCATCTCCTGGTATATCCTTAATCTTTAATCCGATTGCCTGCAACTGGTTGTAGAAACTTACGTAATTCTCATCGTCTTCTAAGGAGTAAAAGTTTTTAACATCTCTTTCTTTGCGAAGAGCTGCTCGCTTAGCCCGCTCGTCCCTCTTTCTTTCAAGGTCATCCTTCCTTTCTCCTCGGGGTGTTTGCCCTTTTCTTCCAGTTTTAGCCATGCACAGACATTAAAATGCAACTCTTATTCACTATACATTGAAATGCCACTTTTGTACGGTGTATTTATAACACCGTACGTTTCGCCCTTCTTGCCACCATGTTATGTTACCATGCACTGGTGCTTGGTGGACTGGAACTAGTGACGCATAAGTGGGAATCAAAATTGGCACTGGTGACCAGCAAAGAATGGAGACGGCGAGGCTATTCATGGGATGGAACCCTAAGAACCAAGTGCAAAAAGATTCAGGGTATGATGTCCTTGTATTTGGGTTGGGGAACAAATCCCCCACTTCTGCATTCCCCGTCGAAAGGAGTGTCAACTCACTGCTTTTTAGAGCTACAAAAACAAAGCAAGAATGCATTCTGGGCCAAGTGCTTGCTTTTTTGTTTGCAAGCAAAAAAAGCAGGCTTGAAACTCTCCCCTGGCTAATGAGCAAACTTTCAAATCATACTCAGAGACAAAAATAGCAAGGAATTTCCCGGGTTTTGTAACTGCATTTGTCTGCCATGTCACCACGATTTTCAGGCCTTTGTGTCTACGAAATAATTTTCTCCATAAATCATCCCAGCAAATTGACCCAACCGGCAACTGTGATTAATCTCTAGCAACCATCATTGCCAACAAAGAGGATGGACTATAGCTAGTTTTCAAGTCAGTCTTGATATCTTGTTTGAAATAGTTAGGCTCGGTATTTGCGACGACTAGAGTGTACGTCTTATTTGCAATGGCAATATGAAATTCAAAACGTCATGTAAGTGTGAGAGATCATGAAAGCCGAGAGGTCATGAAATCTAAGAGATCATGAATTCCAAGTCTGGATTGAAACGAAAGTATTGTACGGAATGTAAATGATATACTAAATTCAAATAACATACAAGGTGTAAAAACATAAAAAAGTTAAATAAATCCAATTGACATGCGAGCTTTTATTACATTACATTATTATATTATTACACTATTAAGCAGTATGTATTACATCATTACAATGAATAAAGGGATGTATATGCCATACAAAATATAAGTACCAAACAAATTTAAAATACATTAAAAATGTAAATGTCCTGTGCAAGCTAAGTGCCATATGAAATTTTAATGCCATACAAAATGTGAATACCGTGCAACATGTAAATACATTAAAATTTCAATGCCATGCAAAAGGTGAATAACACATTAACACATTAAGTTCAAATACATTAAAAATGTAAAGGCATTGCGTAATTTAAGAGTCATTGAAAACATCAATGTCATACAAAATGTAAATAAGAATCTTAAGTGCCGTTCGAAATGTGAATACAAAAAGATGTGAAATGTCAATTTACCAAGCAATGCAATAAAATGGTTAGAATAAAACTAGTATGATAAGCAAAAGCAATTAAAAAGATAAGAGAGAGAGATTTTGATGCAGAACAATACGAAAAAACTGTTATAGACCTTGAGGAAGTGAAAGAAAAGAGAAATTTATGTACAGTGTAAGGAAAGATTAAAAGAGATACAGAGATGAGGGCTTGAGGGAAAAAAGTAAAGAAAAATTGATGATTATCCTGATAAAAGCAAAAAGAGGGACCATGATAAAGACCTTTAGAAAGATAAACAAATTTATCATGGTAAAAGCTATTGGAAAGAGCAAGAAGAATGACGGTGATAAAGACCTTGAGAAAGAGCAAATAGAGGGACCATGATAAATACCTTCAGAAAGAGCAAGAAGGGGGACAGTGATTAAGACTTTAAAGAAGAGTAAAAACAGAAAAAATTTCAAGGATCTGCAATGAAATAATTAAAAGCAGAGGAATATTAATAGGTGATAAAAGTTAATGTGAATTTGTCAAGCAAAAGGATAAGGGATATCAAGACACAAAAGTCATTTGAAATCTTTCGAAACAAAACGAAAAACCCTTACAACCACGATTATTGAAGTTCAAAAATGGACCCGCTCAAAGAGCCTTTGGATGATTGACTCAGAGCGCAGATTTATTGATAAATCGAGAACCAATATAAAATCACAGCAGATGCAGATTGAAAGTTGAGGAGGACCAAGAGAGAATTTAGGAGCCATAATAAAGGAATTTTCAATGAAACGTCTTTATTTAGCTAAAATTTGGGGCTGTTTAATTTAAAAAAGTCTTCCCTGAATTCAACCTCTTTTGCTTTCCATTTATTCCCTTATTGCAGATACCACATTACTTCAACCTCACACATATCCAAATAGTTCTTAAGCTGTGACTCAAAATAGATGTACTTTTCTTTCTTTGGTTGGCTGAATTCTTCCCAGTGGCGTACGCAGGTTAGGCGACCTTAGTTCGAGAACTAAGGGCCCCCGACCAAAAAGGGCCCATCAAATTTTTCGTATTGTTTGCTTTTTGACCATGTTGACAAGGTTTCCTAAAGCCATCCCAAAAGTTTTTATTAAACAGTGTTGCTAATGCAACACTGGATTCATTCATTCTGTTTTGTTTTGTTTATTCGCTATAAGTTGTCTCAATACTTTATATCTGAAACATAATCACCGAAATGACATATTTTCGGAAGCTGTATAATAACTTTCAAATAACATAGTCATAACAGAAATACTTGACATCATCTTAACGGCTCCTTTTAAAACATTAATGTATCTGCTCTTATGTCTGTTTAGAATTTAGATCACCAAGTGAACGTTGCGGTAGGTATATTGAATCTTTATTCTCAAAAAGGTATGCTGCTTAAGGGTCGATTCGATCCCATCCACAATCTATTGTACGACTGGATCGAGCTTATACGATCAAGTTGCTGATAACAGCCAGGCACCGTGGAGCCCTCAAAATTTGTGCCAAAACATTGTTTTAAACCCCCCCCCCCCTTTCTAAACACTCCTGACAACAGCCCAGCTAATGCTGGAATATTGATAAGGATTGGGTGGAGCTCCTTCTGTCAGTGTATTGATTCATGCTGGTATCTAATGCTCGAGCTTCTAATGTCAAGATGTTGCCTGACAAGTACCTGCTTGCTTCTAAATATGGACTGGTTCGGGCCTTTACGACCTGGGCCCTGGGAGTTTACCCCTACTAACCTCCTCCCTTCTTGACGGTACTGCTGGCATCTTTTTGATATTCGGATTTGAAATCTGACAGATTTGATATGAGGATTGTGATTAATATTTTGCGATTTAGTGCTGTGATTTATATATTAGCGACGGTGTGCCTAGACGATTTGGTACACCTGGCGACCTTGCAACAGTTAAATGATGGAGTATCGTGGCAATCTTTAACAAAGTCATCTAAATTAGGACTGGATCGAGCTTCTATTGTCAAGGGTTTCTCCAAAAGGGTGAAAATGATGGGGACGCGCCGCCCTAAACATAACAAAATTACCTACTCCATTTTAAGACTGGAACTAATCAAAAGAAACAAAATTTTGCCTTATGCTGGGCAGGGAAGCATACTACCCTAGGGCCTCGGGGTCCAGAGGACCTTTTTAAGTGATGAACTCCATTTTAAGAATCGAACTAATCAAAAGAAACAAAGTTTTGCCTGAAAATAGTAATTTGCTTAACCGAAATAAGTATTTAATGGCGGTTCCTGCATGAAACGAACGAACAGGGTCTTATGTCGCTCGAGTTCGTCAAGAGATTGTAAAAGGATATTTGCACGGAAGATAAACACGGCAGCCGATTTGCGTTTCTTTGCCTTCATTTTGCTGGCGTGGGTAGAAAGTCGAGTGAAAAATCGAGCGAAAGATCGAATCGTTTGGCCACCCATGCTCGACTTCGCTCGATTTTGAGATCAAATGTCGAGAGAAAGATCGAGCGAAAAATCGAATCGTTTGGCCAAGGCTTTACAAGAGTGCCTTTCGATCTTGAGATCGGATTAATGCACGAAGCTCAATTTTTTTCAAAATGCCTTTTACATTTTAAATATTAAAAAGAGTGAACAAGATAAACCCTCATTTGATGAAACTTATTTGTTATTACGATGTTCACGTTCTTAATTGAGAAATCAAAACAATGTAGTCTACTTTAAGCAATGTCAAAAAGTATTGCTTCAGACTTGTCAAAAACAGGTATGTATAGCTATAGACAACTTTATAGTTAGAAGGTAAGAAGAATAACTTGACTTAAAAGCATAACCTGTTTATCGTGCGATAATAAGGAAATTTAAATGTTTTAAACTTTGCATAGCTTTGTTTCTCTGCATGTCAGTCAGTCAGCATTGGTTTCTTGTTCGCAACCCTAATGTCAAAGGTTAATCGAACTCGACAAAACAGGTTGGTTGCGTTAGCAGAGCAGAGCTGCAAACGACATGATCGTTTTGCACAAGCTGAGAATTGAAAAGAAATAGAAGAGAAAAACCTTCCGGACGGGGCCTTGGAGAATGGGTCCAGAACAAATTTGAAGGAGGGGCAGTTGGTACTGGGGGCGCTGAAAAATTTTCAGAAATTTGTGATGAGTGTACGCTACATACAACAATTTCAGACCTTAACTACTGTCAGAAGGCTCCCTATTCACCTTCTAAAGGAAATTTTCAGAATTATTGTGCCAAACCATTTCCAAAAATGGGCGCCAGACTTGGTTCAACTAAGCGAGGGAGGGCAACTGCTTCTAGTTGCCCCCCCCCTTCCTAAATCCGCCACTGCCTTGGAGAACAGAAACCTGGTGGAGTAACTTTAGAAATAAAGCGAAAGCGAAGCGAATTTGGCGCCTTTTCACTTTTGTTGTCACGGTAATAGGGGCCTTCGACTCGAGTGTTTTGAGCTTTCTTTCACAAATGATCTTGAGTTCAGGTCTCGTGTGAACAGAAAGCGTAAGTGAACTTTTTTGGAGGCAGTCTCGTGTGAACAGGAGAAAGTGAACTCAAATGGATAAGGATCTTTTTGGAACCGGTCTCGTGTAAACCGGGTCTTAGTTTTATTGAAAACGAAATACCGTCAAAAACAAATTATCAATAACTTTAAAACTACTAGTTAATAATGTACACATCAAATTAACGAAAAATGCAGTACTATAAACTTTAACAAATGAAAAGCCTAAAACACATGTTCAAAGTTTAATGCCTAAACCGTTTATTCTAGGTATCCCATCACTTCAACCTCACAAAAATCCAGAGAGGTGTTATACTGCGATTCCACATAAAGATACTTTCCGTTTTTCGGTTGACTGAATTCTTTCGTTTCCTTTGTTTGACTTAAAGAAAAAGTGGATGTAATCCAAATTATTGTATTTGCATTGGGTGCATTTTTGTTGCCAAGCTTTACATGCAGACCACTGACTCGTTCAAAACAGCAATCTGTCCTTGAGTATATTGTAACTGAATACACAACTGCATTTCCAGCAAAGGCTACAGACCACCAAGGTCTTTGCGCTTGTGTGTGCATGCATGAGTAAGGGTAGGAACCCCAGCTCATAGCTCTCTTTCCATCCACTGCATTTTTGCTATATCCATTCGAATAAAGCGATGATTGTGAAGTCTGCTTCCCCAATGCAATATTACTGATGGCTGTTTAAAACAATATTTGAAGAATTGATAAATTCGTTGTCGCGATTACAGCTAAATGTCTAAAAACAAGCCTTTGAAAAAGTTATAAATCATCATGGTATGTTGTGCCTATGATATATAGAGCACTCGTTACTACTAAAATAACATTGGCATGGCTGCCGAGAGGTTTTCGAGGCCTTGGAGAAAAGCGTAGAGACGAGGCACCCTACGAAGGAAGCGAACTTAAATATCACACGACCACGCCCTTTAGATTAGCTTGGAATACATTTTAGAATATTGCTTGCAGTCATTTTCTTGCAATCTTTCGAAAAGCTACAAAACGAGCTTTGTGTATGGCTACTAAGCCCTCTTGAACTACCCTCTATTTAAAAACAGACTAAATTTGTAAGCCTCTAGAGGAATAGCTCGAATATAACGGCATGGTATGTCAGAAAAAAGTCACGAGCCTTTTAATAAGCTCTTTGCAGCCAGGCGTCAAGTGCTTGGCTACCGCATAGAAACGCCATACTGGAGAGCATGAGATCTAGCGGCCTATACGTAAACAATACGATCACACGTTTTCTTCGTGAATATTATGAGATTATTCGTAGTTTTTGAAGATGTACCAGCATATTTTATCCATTTTAAAATATAACATAGTCTTTTTAGGCTTTTTACTGCTTTTTGGCGTTTTCCCGTTGGATTTGTTTCGTCACTGAGTAATAGGTAAATCACCACAAGCTTCGATAGAAGGTTATGGAACAAACGGTAGGCCGATGTTTATGTATTTTATTTTCTTCCGTGATTAATTTGATAAACAAATAGCCAGTGAGGTCAGAATACAAGTCAATTGAGATGATGCTACAGGAAACGTCCAAGAAGATTGATATGTACGATGTTGAATTGAGCAATGTCGATGGGAAGTTTAACATCAGAGCTGAGGTGAATGGAGTGGATAAAGAAGTACTACTGACTCTCCCAAATCCTCATTATGCTAGAGAAAATCAGCATCTACATGGAATAAAAGATGACTGACACAGATGGAAAAGAGCTATGATGCGATTATTCAAAGCCAATTGGTCGAAAGAATTGTAGGGAAAGCACCAGATGTACCAAAAAGTAATTAAGAGCATTACATACCACATAAAGCAATTTTAAGAGAGAAGGCAGAGACAGCAAAGCTTCGTATAGTGTATGATGCTTCTGCAAAAGCTGACAGTTCATCACCATCACTCAAATGAAGGTAATGGACATTTTGATGAGACCAAGATTCAAGCCAATACTGCTTGCAGAGGATGTGAAACAAGCATTTTACAGATAGAGATTCGATAAGCTAAACGTGATGCACTAAGATTCATTTGAAAAGATTCAGATTCATAAGAGTCTTATTCGGATTGAGTGCAAGTCCATTTCTGTTAGGAGGTACAATAGAACAGCATTTCCCACATTTGAGGCCATGCATCCAGATTGTGTAAGAGAGCTTAGACACGGAATCTATGTCGATGACATAAGAAAGAGACGAAGCAGTAGAAAGATGAAACCATCAAAATATTCAAGGAAAGAGGTTTCACATTACAGAAGTGCCACTCGAACGAGAAAGAGCTAGAGGAAGGAATCGTTAAAGAAGATGAAACCAGCTTTGCAAAGGAAAGTTTGAGAACGAAACAGTCTGAAGTGAAACTGTTAGGGATTGGACACCATAGCTGTTACATTTCTATCACACGAAGAACCGTGTACAAAAATAACGGTTTTTGGCACCATTGCAAAGGTTTATGATCCATTGGGGCTAGTCTCACCTATTCTTTTAAAGGCAAAGATGATTTTCAAAGATATATGTGAAAGAAAGATCTCCTGGGACGAAACACTGCCAGATGATTTGCAGAAATGCTGGAAAAATTGCACAAAAAAGTTTCCAAAGGAATTCAAGATTACAAGATCTATTGCTCTCAGAAAGAACGAAATATCCGGTGTTGAGTTTCACGGGTTCCCAGATGCAAGCACAGAAGGATGTTCTGCAATAGTTAACGTAGTAGACAGACAAGGAAGTTTTTTGAACCAGTGAATTCTAGTCGCAAAGTCAAGGTTTAGCAAAAGAGACCTAACCATCCCAAGATTGTTGGTTGTGACATGTTGTCAAATGCTGCCAAAGCTTTCGAATCCTTGAACATCCGATTGAGACAAGCATGGACGGATTCAACAGTCTGTCTACATTTGATTAGGCTTGGAAGCCTACAAACAGTTTGTTACGAATTGACTGAGAAAGTTAAATTAGATAACCCTGCCGATACCGGAAGTAGAGGATCTGCTAAGTTGCAAGAAAATTCAATGTGCTAAGTTGCCCTTCTTGGTTGTAGGAATCAAACTGACCATCAGTCATCAAAATCAAGGCTTTTACCGAGGAGTCGGAAAGTGAGAAGAAGTTAGTGAAAGAAATTGTGCAGGTTAACGTTACAAGGGAAAGTGATGAGATTGATGAGATGATCGAAAGAAAGCCATTCTGGAAAGTTGTCAGAATTCTCTCTTGGATGGAAAGATTCATAAAGAACAGTAGAGGAAAGAGGTCGTGCCGTGGTCCACTCACTACAGATGAGACAATTGAGGTAAAGTCATTCCTGATAAAGAGAGAACAAAGTGATGTTAAAGACACTGAGAGCTTTAGGAGGATCTTTTAGAGTAAACTTTCAAAAATTGCTCTAGTGTAAACGTTAGTGTGCAGTTCTAAAATTTTCTAACCTATTATTGCAAAAAGTGGAGAGGCTCTTGCTAACACAATGATTGCAAAGAGCCTGCCCTTTCCCTTGACATTTCATACTCTTACTAATCATGAATGTAGGCGCCTCTGCATAAATTTGTATCACAGTTTTACTTGATTGCTCAAACATAGGGGTCTAAAAAGGGGGAGCTTGGGGCTTCAGCCTCCACTTTTTTGAAAAGAAGTTTTTCTAAGAACATAGAAAGAATAAAAGCAAATTTAAGAAAAGCATAGTGTGATAAATCCTTTCATTCATTAATTTCCAAGGAATAAGCCGAGGTCTTTGTGGCCACAGAAACTAATGACTTCAATTTTAGGACTGGAATCAATCAAACGTAATAAAAGCATGCCATATAAACAGCAAAACGTTTTAAATAATTGCAACAAAATAAATGCAAGAAATATTCTGAAATGCATTTTTAAGCAAAATTGAAGGGCATCATCGCAAGTATTTTCTTCTTGCTTCGCTCGCGAGAAAGCGTCTTCTTTCAGATATACTCAAGGCTTCCGATCACCTCTCGCCAGCCCCATTAAATGTACCGCTAACATAACGAGTGCCCTATAAGATCATCTTTAGTCTAAAAATGCTATCAATGCGAACCCTCCCCCACCCACCCCTTTGAGCTTCTCGGTGCTGCCCCTGTAAAACAGTGGTGATAATGAACATTGGAAGTAATTACTTACTTCTTACACACGGCATGCCAAGTGGAAGTTCTTTGCAGTGGGTGCACTTGTAACCGGGAGAATAGCAAACATCGAGACACAAATGCTCCGGTTCGCATGGATCGAGTTTCCTGCACATGTGCCCAATCTATGAATTGAAAGAAGATATTAGTAATAGTCTTGCAACAATGATTCATTAATGAAGCACATCCTAGCATCCTTAATTATTAGAAACATTAAGGCATTTTGCCTATAACTACACTTCCAAAAACTATAAATGATTTTTAGCACCCAAACTAAAGAAGTACAGAATTTAATGTTATGAAGAAGAATTTAATGAAAAAGAATGTTATGAAAGAATTTAATTCTCTAGCATAACCATAAGTTGAAAATGCCTTACAAAACTGTTTATCGTTAATAATACGCAAAAAGAGAAACAATTCAAGTTGCAGCAGCCTTAAATCCTCGGTTGTTTGATCATTCAACAAATTTATGATATATATCATATGCTGAAATTGTTTGATATTGCAATCTCTCTCTAAATTCTTTAAAATTCTCAATCTCAATTTATCCTAACTTCAACATAAAAATTTAGTTATGGACGTTTTTATTTAACAAAAATCTCGAGCCAAGAGTTTCAAGCAATAATTGTCTTACAACTGGGATTGCCGAGTTACAGATTATCATAATGATCGTTCAAAAATTATTAAAAACTCTTTTTAATGGTTAATTTGTTGTTTAAAAACTAACCAAATTGTCTGTGTAGCTCGTAGACTTGAACACCCAACCTTGCTTTGGCGTTAGCACTACCCCGTCTGAGGCATCTGCAGTAGAGCGTTTGTTGAGCTCGCACTGTCTGGCATTCCTTCTCTTTTCTATGTTTATTGACTTGCATTGCAGCTCATCAACACAGGCAAGTTCGCATTCTTCTTCGGATGTAACAATCACCGTTTTTATTTTCTCTCCCTGCAAAACTTTATCCAGCTCTACATAGGAGAAGTCTGCGTAGTCTCCACAAGATCTGCGCAGGATCCTACCGTTGACTGAGTGCAGTAGGATATGCAAATTGACCCAAAGCACACCAAACGTGCTAGAGGAGACAACAGTCTCTTATTATAAGGTTTTACAAATTTTTTAATGCTTACAGTATTTTCAATTAAAATGTTTTCCTAAGGCCTAGAAGTCCATTGCAACGTTATTGAAATTAAATTCTTGAACAATGACATTTTCTCTAAGTAGCAGACTTGGACATCTTAGAATATTCTGTTGTCAATAATGCTGTTGAAGGTCGTTGCAATTTCATCTGACATTGGAACTATTAAAGCACTGTTTTTAACCATTAAGCTGCATTGAAATCTACATCGTGCAAAACAGGTCGCAAGATATTTCCATGTTAGGAATATCTTGTCTACCTTTTTATGCCAGGAAAGGTATGTTTATTTTACAAGCCTTTTGCCGCTTGTATTCCAAGGAAGACCTTATTCACAAGCAGAGAGCAGCCAGCTCAATTTTTACATATTCAAATGATAAAAGACATGATTTGAGATGAGTTGACTTTCTGCTTTTTCCGTTAGTATAGTTCGTTATGTTTCTGCTTTGCGTACCATTTTGAAGCTGTGTAGAATTCGATATTCAAAGAACAATCAACTGGCAGATAAAATTAGAATCATGCAGGCAATACATATCGTCTAGCCAATCAGACGTTTTATTTAGAGTTATTTTGAGTTTTCAAGGAGGTTTGAATTCGTCGCCAATAAAATAGCTAGATTTGTTTTTCGATAAAATGTCCATGGTTCAAAAAGTTTCTCAAACTAACAAAATCATCTTCAATGGCATCTTTGTCTTATCTCTTGAATTCTCCACTATTTCCTCCTTTCCCCCTTACGTATTTTTCCCTTAATCCTCCTCATTATCCATTAATCCTCTTTATTTCTCTTTATTTTCCTAATTTCTCTTTACTTCCCCACCATTGCCCCTTATTTCTCTTTATTTTCCTAATTTCTCTTTACTTCCCCACCATTGCCCCTTATTTCTCTTTATTTTCCTAATTTCTCTTTACTTCCCCACCATTGCCCCTTATTTCTCTTTATTTTCCTAATTTCTCTTTACTTCCCCACCATTGCCCCTTATTTCTCTTTATTTTCCTAATTTCTCTTTACTTCCCCACCATTGCCCCTTATTTCCCTTTATTTTCCCTTTTATCCTCTTAATCCCTTTTTCCCTCCTCATTCCCCTTACTTTCCCATATATTTCCTCATTTCTTCTTATTATTCCTTGTTTTTCTTTTCTTCTCCCTATTTCCTTATTTCTTCATTTCCAAAAATCCTTGTTCCAAATTTCCTGGCTGTGTATGGTAATATGGATTCAGGCAAAATTTGTTATTCCAAGAGCGATGTCGGCAGAGAAAATTAATGATCAAAGTAGATTGATCCGTTTTAGATGCAAACCATCAATTAACATAGTATTTATATCTTTGAAAAGCCAGTTGGTTAGAATAGAATATCCGATTCAAGAGTTTTAAAATGAATTCTAATAGATTTATTGTTGTTTCATTCGGTTGCGGTTTTAAGACCTGTTTACATGACGCTGGCTGGCAAAGTGTTATCTGTAGCCCTTTTGGCTTGCTTCGCCAAGTTATCCTTGTCGGGAAGGCGAGAAACCCTCGGTCCTGATGAGTGAGGCTGCGCGCCGTCCTGGTGTCAAAGAGCACGCGCATAGAACTAAGTTAGTATCACCATGCTCTCTGACTCCAGGACGGAGGGTTCCTTCGCCCATTTGAAGATTCTCGCTCGTCCGTCTTCCCATGAAATCCCGTGTCTAGGTGCTGCAAGTTATCCTGGCTGAATTTTTTCAATACACAGTTGCATTTCTAAGTCATCCCGCTTAACCAAGACAGAGCGCTTGCATGTGTGTGCAACTTCATCCCGGTCAACCACAATACTAGCAGTTATGTAGAAAAATTACCTACAAGAACATTTTTGATTTCCATTTGAATCGGTATTACACCTGTTGCTCCATGTCACCTTTTTAGAGAAATGTTGGTTTTTTGGAGATATGTCAACAATTCCATTTAAATTTTCTGAGTCCATTATTCAGAAGAAATGTATAAAGAATGAACAATCAAGATACACAATTAAAATGCCAAACCTTATTAAAGTTTTCTGTTTTTGTTTATGGAAACCTTAAGACAAACAAAGAAAGAATTATCTTAGAATTTTGCTCAAGCAATAATTCAATAATTTTTCAAGTGTGACATATGTTTGTCATGCAGTTGGATGATCCTAATTTGTCCACATGTTGAGAGAATCACAAGTTTAACAAACCTGACAAAATTCAGATACATCTTGCTGGCATTTGTAAAAAAGCTCGAAATTCTCCACTGGAAAGTTGCTTGTTTTTGCGCTTTGGAAAGTGATTCACCAACAAACCTGCAAGTTGCTTTATCACATCTAAAATGTTCTGAGTACCTTGCAGAAGTGAAACGACCTGCTGTTGCAACTAGCAGGTTGTTACCATGTCAAAATATTTGGACGTTTCGGTATTACTTTTGTGGTTCATTTGGAACTTATAGTGGTTGAGAAATACAGATACCATGAATGGGTAAGTGTCAATTAGGTCTCTTGAATACACCTGTTAAAATCTTTTAGAAGTATTGATAGGGCGGTCAGGGTTGTAAAAGCCTAGATTTTTATTCCATATTCCTTATGACAGCACTTGAAATTACTTAAATTTTTGGATTCTTTTTAATCACAGAAAAAATTTACCCAAGAATCAGGCACATTCAGAAATGAAATTTACTGATTCAATATAGATAATAAATGATAACAGGTAAATCAATTTTGAGCGATCAACATAAACATTACAGACATTAAAAGATCTCTTAAATTTTGTTTCCCGAAAGATTTCCTCCTTTTTTCCAACAGTTGGAGAAGGGCGATGAAAAGGCAAGGATACATTTTATAATTCTCTGGGTAAGCAGTTACATAAAAGCTGCATTGATTTTGTTAAGATGTGTTGCAGTCGAGTCAGTTGGTGTTTTGTTTTCACCCCAAATCGTTTGCGATAAGTGGATATGTCAACTGGCGTAGTGAGAATCATTTTGTGAAGATTCTGAACGTTGATTCTTTTCAGCCTCTATCAAATCTTATAAATACTACATTAAACTCCCGATAACTCGAATCACCGATCACTCGAATATTTGCTATCTCGAATAATTCCATTGGTCCCTTAGCGATTTGAGTTCTCGTGTGTTCATTCAATTTTTAAATTATGAGTTCAATCCTCTTTATGAGCACTTCATATTGACATGCACTGCCTTTCTAAATATCGTTGATCATTTGCAAAAAGCTTTGTATGTTTCGATTCGAAAAAGCTCAATCGAAGCGCCCCAATTCCGCACTACTGAGAGGGCAAATTTAAACTGCGTCCTCTTTTATTTTCTTCGAGGCTTAGATTCAAAAGTTCCTGAATATTTTGTTGGAAAATTGTTGATCTTGTTAAAAGAATATGGTTGTCTTTTTTATCATATTCACATTTCGAGAAGTCTGGCTCTAAAGGTATATATAAGAATTTTTTATAAGCCGGCCGGGTATTGTTGATTTTTTGGAAAAGAAGCAGGAATTTACTTTTCTGGTTAGAACAAAATTAGATGGCTGAACAAAACTATGAGCAAAACTTGCAAAACAATCAATCTTGAGATCGGACGCGTTGGTAATTGTCTATAAAAATAGCTTCATAATTCATATAGTACGAAGAGTGAAACATAAACCCTCATCTAATGAAAAATATATATTCTTTCTTAATTAAGAAATCGAAACAATGTAGTCTACTTCAAGCAATGTCAAAAAGTATTTTGGTTTATAAGTCTTGAATCTATTGATCAGCACACATTTTGAAAGTTTATGAGATTCTTTAAGAATTATTCTTTAGCACAGCCATTTTTTTAAAAGATAGGTAAGTAAGCAATTTTTGTCTCACTAGGATTGGAAAATAATGCAAAAATCTTCAATCTTTAGGGGTGAGAAACTTAGAGAAGCTTAGAGAAGCTTAGAGAAGCTTAGAGAAGCTTATCCTTGTTTTAATTATTTGACACCATTTTTGTTATACATCGATTAGAGGAATTGCTACGTTTAGTTTTTTGATATCCTTTATCTCTATGTTTAACTTTGATCTGCCTCAAAGCCGTGAAACCGTAATGTTTTCTGGATTCTCAAGTTGAGTTCTCTCTCAAAGTCCATGTAAAACCATTTATTTTCAAACTGATGATCCTGATTCATGGAGAAAACGTTTGTAATGTTCTGTCTTTTTCGTCTACAGGTGAGTTTTTTGCAAATGACAAACGCATTCATATTAATAGGGTTATCCTGTCTTAATGATTGCTTCGATCAGGTTCTTGTCTCATCTCTTCTTGATGGATTTTTCTGGGAAAGAATTGTATGATAAAACAAAAGTTTTCATTTTTTTGGAGCTTCTTACACGTTCCTGCTTAGACCAAACATATCATATTTTGCTGCTAAACATTTTTATCAAAAAGGATTTTCCCTGTTCCTTTTATATTGTCTTTTTCCGCTCAAGAATATGCCAGATTTTCAATAAATTGTTTGATATTACAATAAAAGGAAGCAACTGATTGTGCATTGTCCAATTTCATGCAAGTAGGAAACTCGAGTCAAATTTTTTTTTTAAAAATCTCTCTCAAAATTCTTTAAAATTCTCAATCTCCATTTATCTGAACTTCAGCAAAAAACTTTTGCCAAGAGAATTATCTTACAACTGGGATTGCCGAGTTACAGATTATCATATTGATCGTTCAAAATGTTTCAATTCGAGAGAAAAGATTTCAAAGCTAAAAAGGAATCACTGAATATATCAGAAAATTTAGTGTGGGCGCTGAAAAATTTGCAAAAATTGGTGACGAGAGTACGCTGTGACTCGGGGGGGGGGGTACCTTAACATGTTTGAAGGGATGGGAATGTGCCATTATTTAGGGGTACTTTTTCTGAAATATGTGGAATTATCGGTATCAGTTTTTGAAATTTGTGCGGAACTATGGGTACCATTTGAAGAAACATGCAGAATGATGGGTGCCATATTGGGGAAATATTGCACAATTATTAGGAGGGGATTTAGCTTTAACAAAATGAATGTCCATTTAGAAATAGAAGTATGAAATATGTGTAATATTGAGATTTTAGGGCATAGGACATGCACAATTTGGTTGGAAATTTTTTATGTGCTTAAAAATTTTTATTTGCTCTGCAGAATTATGTGATAGTTTTCATCATGTTTGGGGAATTACGGGTCACATTTTTCAGACATTTGCATGGGTCCAAAATTTTAACCAAAATGGCACGTCTTCGTCCAAAATTAGGCATAGTTTACCCCCAAAGCGCTGTATACAACAATTTCAGATCTATTCTCGGAATAAACAACATAGCTATGAAGTAATCCTTGAAGCAAATTGACCTATTGGTCTCAAGAACTTTTTCACCTGTTTCCCACTCTTCAAAAGGGGCGCACAATATCCAAAGAAGGGGCGCCAGATTCGCTTCAAATCGTTGAGGGAGGGGCAACTGCCCCTAGTGCTACTAATACGAAGGCTTTTAAGCCCTGGTTGAATGAACTGTCCATGTTTTTAAGCCTCACCACACATCTATGTTAAAAGCTACATCTGTTTGACGGCCAAGTTGGGTTCTTGTTCAGTCAGTTGTGTTGATCCTTGCTCAACAAAATTCTTAGCTATGTAGATCAAGCATTTCTTTTCTTTTTGAAGCTGCCAGGTCATATTAAGCCTTTAAATACTCTGCTTGACACTTCAGTTTGCTGTGGCTCAACAAAGTGTCCAATTCATTTGACTAAGGCGTCACAAAAATCTTCTGCTGAAACTCGGACTCGTACCTACTGCTGAAAATTTAATAATTCTATTAGCATTACTATCACTTATGGTGCCAAAACAGATAGATTAAGAAAGTTCGCTTATTCGCCCTATTTTTTGCTCAGCATTACACAAAATGGTCTACCAAAATAGCCATTTCTTTCAAAGTGATAGAATTTAAAATTCAGTGTTTTGGCGAAATAAAAAGATCAGGAATTAGCGAAGACGATGCAGTCCAACCAAAAGGACAGGGGGTATAATTAAATAAAATTGCACGTTGCACATTCAAGGCCCTAGTTGTTGCGCTGATAGGGAGTAGGAGTAGCGTGTACATTTTGATTGTGGAAGAGTGTCACAGTGTCATTTATGAAATATCGAATCTCTAGGCATCTCGATAGCATCTGGGAAGACCAGATTTCAGTTCAAGAGAATCAGAGAAAAGATTTATTGATAGTGCGTTTTAAACGTACTAATACAGGGTCGTAGCCATTATTTTGCATAGGCGGGCCGTAGCCATTATTTTGCATAGGCGGGCCCCTGCCCACCAAAAATAGAAAAATCCTTTTATTTTCAACTAACTATTTTTTTGCTATTGTAACTCTCAACAATAGTGTCCCCTGCTTTTCCTACGGTGCTGCTTTTAACTGTACTAGAAATGTTCTGTATATAACTTTACTATAACTGTTGCTTGCAATTGGCAGGTTTTCCTCGTTCTTTGTCTTAACAAAGATTGCATCGATATCTACATTGAATGTGCTGATCAAATTCTCTGTCCGTCTTGCTCCAGCTTCACTTCAATTGCTGTCTTATTCTAAATATCCTATGACCTCCACTTCACATAAGTCTAAAGGATTATCTATCTGCGACTCCACAAACAAATATTTTCCTTTTTTCGGGATAGCGAATAGTACCTCGCGGCTTTTATGCTCTATTGAAAACCAAGGACAGTTCCAGATTAAAGCGTTTTTCCCAGGTTCGTCGACGTTTCCCAGCTTAACATCTAAATTGCGAAGTCGCTCATAGTAGCCGTCACCTCTTGCAAATATTGCAATTTTATATACCACTGCCATCCCTTGAAAATAGACCCTCCACCAAGGTCTCTTTTCGTTTTCTGTGTGTATGCAATTAAATCTTAATACGCTGAATGTATCAGTTTGGTGTCCATCTATTGCATTGTCACTGCCAAAAATCGTGTATGTAGAGGACTGTGAAGTGATTTTGCCCAAAGCGATGTTATGCAAATCTGCAAAATAGAAGAATATTAAAATTAAAGAATGCAAAACGTTAAGATGTCCTTACTGAAGAGAAATGGGGCAGCCTTAAAACTACGAAAACGCACACTGTTTTACTTGAAGAAAAACTTCTTGAGATTTTTTAAGGACGGACTGAAAAAAAGCTATGGTGTTCACAGAAGGTTTTTGGAACACTGCAAGATGTCTAGATGCTAAGTGAAGATTTTATTCTGTGCGAATGCTTGGCACATTCACAATATTTGAAAAACAGTTATTCGAAAGTCACAGCAAACTCTAAGATCAATTTCAGTAGGAAACTCCCACATAACTGGAGCTCTTACCGCGATGCCCAGAGAGGGATACTCCCATTATGACCTAACAGGGGGCCAAGTTAGGGTCAAAGAGGGCTAAAGCTAAAATGTTAAGAAATTTCCCTCAAATGGTAGTCTTTTATGACAATAATCCTCAAATGGTAGCATAAGGACCAAAATCAAGACCTTGATAGCATCAATTTCTTTGTGCGCGCCTCCTTCTTTGATAAATTTCTGTTTTGATTCGGGAAAAATAGAATCTTGTTCATTATCTATAGCAAATCCCAAGTTCAACTCAGCCGTTGTGTCATTATCGAAACGGGGCCATTTGGTCGTTGCCTTTTTAGTAAGACCCTCAAATTTGACTGGTCCCCTTGTCAGGCCTTTGGATGAAGTGGCCAATACAAATGGTCGAAGTTTGTTTAGAATTTTATTGTTATAATGATTGTTAAAGCAAGCAAGGATTAATATGGACAAAGCCGTAGCTGCTCCTGTTCTTGAGAGGGAGGAATGCTCCATTCCCTAAAGTTGAAAATGTTTCGTTGCTTCAAATGAACAATTACTTTTGTTCCTAATGTTCCTAAGTGATTTGCCCCCAAAGCCATATCCTTTCTACGGCATGGGAAGTTGACACCATCTATTTCAAAAGTTTTTAACTAGTACAGGATCAGTTTGTGCATCCAAAGATACTGGAATAGTGACTGGATAGGAAACTGCGCAGACAACAATAGGCGATTACGTTTATCTTCCAATCGCGTGTTTTGGAAAAGTTGTAGGGTATAGTCATTTCCGGTTTTAGTCTCACGACCAGGACATTCACCGAAAAAAGCAACATCCAAGAATGGATTTCACCTATTTTAATGGCCAAATCGACGAAGAATTACTTGAACTTGTTGTCGAGGTAATGTAGTCCGTTTCTTTGTGTACTTTAAAGGCGCTGCAGCCATTATCTCTGTCTCCGCGAATAAGAATTTAAGTCACGGCGATGTAGGCCCTTCTATTAAACTTCAATATTTCATTTTCTAACAAGAATGCCGATTGAACATAATGTATGTTCGATGAACCAGGGATAATGCTAGTGAAAATGTTGATACTTGTTTTAAATTAATGATGTTGGCTTTGGCTTGATTTTTCATCGACACGGCAGCAGCACCAGTCAACATATAAACAAATCACGAAACAATAAAATGGAAAGTTTCTCGTCTAATCATGTTTCCCGTTTTTGTTATACTTTTGAGGGTACAGAGCTGTGCACCCCTGTAGCAGGTGTACGTCTGGTTAAGTTATTATTGACGTTTTCCTTTTAGGAAACCACTATTAAATTTTGTGATGACAGTCAAATTTTGTTATTCACCAACAAATGAGGAGCAATGCAAAGAAAAGGAAAGTTAAAGAGCCATATCGTAAGAAAAAGGGGGTGACTTTAAAGGAGAAAGAACATAATGCCCCTCAGATTTGTATGAATTCAATCATTAAGGGTGCTTTAGAATCGATGGCCAACAAGACGGTTTTGATGGAAATGTATGGAAAGTTCTTCAGAGGCTACTGGAACTTGCAGGACCTGCTGATACAATAGGCTTCCCAAGAGGTCTTTTTAAAAACAATAATAATAATAATGATACGCCTAGAGCCCGACACGGGCAATACACTAGAAATACTAAATCAAAAAACAAATTTTATTTTAACCTAAATTTCCACTTATAACTTTCTTTCGAGCTCGGTGCTCTTTTCGTCTTTCATAGATCGCAATTCGATTTGCATTCACATTTTGACAGACATTTGCAATGGTTCGTCTCCATAGTTGACGATCAACAACCAGTTCTTGCCATTGGCCTAAGATTCTTCCAGATTTAAGAACGCTTTTGCACGTATCTTTATATCGTAGTTTCGGTCGACCAACAGAACGAGTGCCTTTGTCGAGCTGACCATACATAAGAGCTTTAACGGGACGATTGTCGTTCATTCTTGACACATGACCAAGCCAACGTAGACGATTTTTAATGAGTGTTATTTCTATATCGTCAACATCTGCTCGACGTAGTACTTCTTCATTGCTTACAAAGTCACTCCATTTTATTCGGAGAATCTTCCTCAAATGCCGTTGCTGGACTGTGCAAAGCTGATTGATGTGGTGTCGATACAGTGTCCAGGTTTCAGAACCATACGTAAGAAGTGGTGTTAAACACTGAGCATACACTTTCAGTTTTGTCGATATTGTAAGGTCATGTGAGTCGAATACACGTTCACGGAGTCTGCCATACGCAGAAGACAAAGCTTGTATACGTGTGCTTCCAAGGTATTTGAAACGATTCACGCTTTTGATTAGTGTACCGTCAATGAAAAACTCCTCTTCCGAACCAATGGACATTGTCTCGGTTTTCTTTATATTGATCGAAAGCCCCATTCGTTTAGCCATGTTATTATAGGCGTTTAATAGAACCTGTAGTCCAAGTGCCGAGTCACTGAAGATTGCAATATCGTCAGCATATTGTGCTTCTCTGATGAAATCGATAAAGGTTTTCGTTTTGGCTTTCAATCTACTCAAATCGAAGAGATCACCGTCATACCGAAATCTGATTTTTACGCTGAATTGATGACCAATGGTTGCATAAGCGAGCAAGAGAAGTACAGCAGCGTAGATGCCATACAAGGTGGGCGCTAGCTTGCACCCTTGCTTTACACCACTATTGTATTCAAACGGTTCTGTTAGGACACCATCTACAATTAGACGAGCATTAACTTCGGAATAGAGGCTTTGAATAAGTCTGATGAATTTTGGAGGACAGCCGAGCTTTCCCAAGATTTTAAACAAAAAGTCTCTGTTGACGGTATCAAACGCCTTGGTAAAGTCGACAAAAACAATATACATATTTTGTCGTTGCTCTCTGGTTTTTTCCATCAGTTGTTTCAGAGTAAAGATTCCGTCGATGGTACTTCTGTTCTCACGGTAGCCGGATTGGGACTGGGGATACACTTTGTCAGCTATACGTTTAAGCCTTGGCAGGAGAATGTCAGCAAACAACTTTCCTACAACACTTAGGAGGGAAATGCCACGGTAGTTTCCGCATTGACTTCGATCCCCTTTCTTAAAGAGAATAGTGATGTTTGGGTCAGTTACTTCGGATGGCATGTTCTCAGTAATCCAAAACATTGAGATTATGGCAAAGAGAAAAGCTTTCAGTGTATTTCCTCCGTGTACGAGAACTTCGGGAAGAACGCCGTCGGGACCAGGGCTTTTACCAAGCTTTGTGTTTTTTAGTGCAGTGTCAAGTTCCTCTTCTGTTGATGGGAGGTCGAGGGAGTTATCAATGGGAAGCTGCTCAATTTCGTCAATGAGGCTATCGTCAACATCAGTAGGTTGATTGAGGAGTTCGTCAAAGTGTTCCACCCATCTATTTTTGATATCAGTGGATGACGTGAGAAGGTCGCCGTCTTTGGAACGAATAGGGTGAGTCGACTTGCTCCTAGGACCATAGACTTTGTTGACAGTTGCATAAAACTCTCGGTGATTCTTGGACTGGGCATATCGTTCAGCTTCTACAGCTCTTTCGTAGAACCATTGATTTTTCAGTTGTCTTATTCGTTCACGCAATTCGTTCCGATTCAAGCGTTTATCTTTCAGGAGTCATTGTATCTCTTCGTCGTGTTCGTCAAACCAATCATTTGCTACTTTTTTCTTTTGATCAAAGGTGTGTTTTGCTGCTTCTTGTAAAATCGTTTTAAATTCTTCCCAGTCGTGTCTACAATTCGGTAGATTCTCATCAAGAAACGATTGCAGGCGTTGCTTCTTCTCTGGCGTCAATGTGATGTCGAACTTTTTAGGAGGCTTTGCCCCTTTCTCTCTACGATGAATTCGGAAGTTGCAGCTTGACGTTAACAACTTATGATCCGTGAGACAATCAGCATTTGGGTCGATTTTGGTGACATTGATGAATTGTTTTGCACGAGGATTGGCAAGTACATGATCGATTTGGTGGTAATGTTTCGATCGTGGATGCTGCCAAGTGGTTTTTAAAGAGTCTTTCAATTGAAACATGGTTCCCATGACAGATAATTGGTGTCTGGCGCAAAATTCAAGCAACATTAGACCGTTGGAGTTCATATTTCCAATACCATGTTTACCGATTATGGAGGGCCAAGATGACCAATCTTTTCCAACACGGGCATTTAGATCACCAAGCACAATTATTCTGTCGTTTCTAGCATTCTCTAAGCAATCACCTAACTGTTCATAAAACTGTTCTTTTTCCTCTTGACTTCTTTGCATGGTGGGTCCATACACACTGATGAGCGTCAAATAATCGTTATCTTTTAACAATACTCGCAGTGTTGAGAGACGATCGTTTATAGGGATTGGGTCCAGATCGGATTGGATAAGAAGTTTGTTGCGTATCGCAAAGCCAACACCAGCTTCTTTCTTGTCACTCCCACTCCAAAAGATTGTATGACTTTTCTCCACAAGGTTCCCTGTTCCAGGTCGACGAACTTCACTTAGTGCACAAATATCGATTGACGACTTTTCGAGTTTTTTACATATAATGGCTGTCGCGCGTTCTGGTCTGATCGAAGCATCGCTGTCATTTGTCGTTCTTACGTTCCATGCACCGAGCTTTAGATAGAGTGATTTGCACGGATTTCGCTTTTTTTTCACCACGGCCGTGACCTGTGGCGCATCGGTTGCCCCGGATGCGGTAGCTTGGTCGGTCAAATTCAAATCTGCTTCCATCATTTTATTTGAGTGAGGCTGCACCTACGATGACGACACTAAACGGTGCACGATAGTGTCCCTTGGCAGAAGATCACGTTGACCAGTGGCACAACAAAGTTGAGACGACTGCATGATGCTTCTGTTGCTTTTTTGCCATGGATGTTGCCGAGTTGACAGTGCACTCATGCCGGGTGCCAGCGATGTTGCCGAGTTGACGAAGACATCACTGCCGAGTGCCGGAGCTGGTGTCGAGTTGGTAGCCAGAACCGCCATTGTCGTACCCTGACACGGGGGGCTACGGGTAGGATAGCAAATGCTATCAGAGTTCACAGCCCCAACTGTGAACACCCAGGCTAGTGGAGGGAAGGAGTCGCCCTACTTCTCCATTCTAAAGCCGGCCCTAGGCCCGACAATAGCCACTGCCCGTAAGAACAAATTGGAAAGCAAAACCAATTATCTGGATTCCATGTGGGAAAATTTCCAGAAAGTATGGAGGATGAAAATGTTAGAACAAATGTGCAAGCCCACTTGAAATGCTCAGCTATCAGGCAAAAGTTAATATTTCTTAAAATACAACAATTGAATATGGATGAAATATGAACTAAACAGCTTGAAATATAGCTAATATTACAAAAATAATTCTAATAGAGAAATATTCATTTTCTGGTCTTTTTAACAATATACAAAACTCGTTATGCCAAAATTGCTGGTATTCTAGTTTTTATTACTAGCCCCCTCTATTACTGAAGCATTGAAACACTTTCCTCGCTTTCCAAATAAGAGGAGAGCTACATCTCTTTCTTTTCTTCAGAGGATTTTTCAGAGAGGTCTCAGAGAGAGAGAGAGAGAGAGAGAGAGAGAGAGAGAGAGAGAGAGAGAGAGAGAGAGAGAGAGAGAGAGAGACAAAATTTGTATCATTCAAAAAGGGGTCCACAGAAACTTTGTTCCGAATATTACCAGTTTTGTCAGCAAGACCTAAGGGTACAGTCTCATCAGAGCTATGTAAAATGACCCAGGGCTGTTTTATTTTGCCAATGCTCTTTTTGAAATCTGTGAAACCTCTTCATTTGTAAAGCACTGGTAAGGGCACCTCTTGAAAAAGTCTTTCAAGCTCATGCCTTTGTTTCCCTTGGTTATTTTCATGACTTCTTTTATGTAAGAACTGTGTAGGCAAACTTCCAACAAGGAGGTCTTTTCTTCCAGTCTCTCCTACAAACAACATTATGAAATAATTTATTGTCAATATGAATACAAGATAAAGAAAATTTGAGTTGCCCCCAACTTTGCTTCTAATTTTGTTAGATATTTTTGTCTCAATGACAGTTGATGATTTTGACACTTTTCTCAGGGGGACTTTCGTCCCATCAGACTATTGCCTGCTTTGTTTATATTCTCAGTCGACCTATCACCAGCAACTGATTGATAGGAGTTGTGGGGGTCGTGACAGCTCCCCCCAATAATAAGTCAAAAATCGATTGAATTCCTAAGTAATATTTATATAACCTATTTCGTAGCCCCCCTACCCCCGAAAGGATTTTCTAATGAGATCTGCATCCAATCTTAATAATAAAACTCTTATAAAATAATAGGCAAAAATAATAATCAATGAAAGAAGTAATGAAAGTTACAGTGACTTACCGATCCTAAAGCAATGTTGATCAAAATGCCTTGCGCAGATGTAGGCCCTCTCTGCGTTGAAACTCCTATCGCATCTTTTTACTTTACACAAAAGCTGCGTTCTCCACTCCTTTTTTCTTTCATTTTTCGTTGAAAACGTAACAAGGGACAAATTAGCTTATCTTGGTAAGCAGGGGCGTAACTTGGCCAATAGTTTTGGGGGGGGGTGAAAAGGGGTTCTGCCCTGCAAAAGTGAGTGGTGCCCTGCAGACCTCGTAGCAACGGTTTGTCTATAGGTTACTAGTGAAAGCTTTACCAGTGTACACTGGTCTTTACCAAGGACAAACTTCTAAGCAATAAAAACAAACTTGAAACTTCATTGCCTATGAAGTTTTTATTTCTCTACGTGAGCGTAAATTATTTTTTTAAATTCACTTCATTTAAAGTTGGTTTGCAAAATTAAGCTAATAAAAAGCTAATTGGGGGGGGGGGGGGTACATGATGTAGACAGCGCAACGAAATTTAGCCCAGTGGAGCTAAGAGTCGAGTTTAGTGGATAGGAGGACCCACCATGGTTGGGTCCGACGTGAAGAAATTTTTTGAAATTATATGTTGTAAAAGGGCTAAAAAGCATCGTTCAGACAAAAATTTATCAAATTACTATTGTGCTAAAAGAAGTGATTGTTTATTGAAAATATTATTGTTTATTGGGAAAAATAGGGAGGGGGATGTCATGCTAAAACTCTAGTGTTAGACGTTGGGGAAGGAAAGAAACGGCAACCTTTCGTTTCAGATTGCACGTAGTTGTGAATGACAGAGGAAGATGTTGTTTTGATTGGGAGAATTTTTTTTCCTGAACAGAAATGTGCAGTTTCTTGTATCAAGAAGGCCATGTTTACACATCCAAAATTAAAACATTGCAATGATACAGAAAATGATTTACTGAATTAATGCAAATAAAAGAAAAATAATAAAAATATACGTGAAAAAGTTAACAATTAGATGAAACAAAATCGGTATCTTAACGATTTATTATGTTTTTTAGTTCATGCACTGTTAAAAAGTAATAGAAAAAATGATAAAAAAATTCCTATCTTGACCAAAGTGAGGGACTTCAGCCCTTTATTCCCCCCCAGTGACGCCGTGCTTGTCATGAAAATAATTTACAACTTAAATTAATTTGCATGACTCAACCTTGCCCTCATGAACATATGCATCAATCATTGCATCCATTGGCTATGACTTTCGGTAAGAAATGCTTTCGCTTTGCAAATAACGGAGCTTTTCCTTACATACCTGTTCCGTTCTCTAAAATGCAATGTCAGGAAGGGAGGTTCATAACAAATACGATATTTCTATTTCAAAATTCCTAAACGGCTTTTTACGAACTTCAGAGGTGGCATTTCTGCGTGGCAATAAAGCTCTTCTTGGCGCCCTGCGAAATCTCCGATTGCCCTGCGAAATCGACTATTTTTTGGATTGGGGGGGTGTCACACCCCCCCACACCCCCCCGGTAGTTTCGCCCCTGTTGGTAAGTCTACAACAGTTAACTACCGTGCCGAATAGCTGCGAAGCTCGTCATTATCAGTCAAAACCAAACAAACCGGAAATGATCATTCCCTACAAGTTTGAATAAGCAGTGATGCGTGACATGTTCTATTGTCCGCTTCGCAGTTTCCTATCCAGTCACTATTCGAGTATCTTTGGTGCATCGGAACAATTTTAGCCACCGTCAATAAATACTTGCTGCAATTTTAAGCTGTTAAAAACCTCGCATAAGGTCGTTATGTTGGCCATCTGTACAGTATCGGAATACATTTGGAAAATTCGGACTAAATAGGTAGTCACGTATAGGTCTAGAGTAAGAAAGAAAGATTTGTTTGTACAGAGCGACGATGGAGAGCATTTACCAATGGAATTTTTTTTTTAATTTCTAGGAACATAAATCCTTCGAGGAATTCCATGGTACATGGTTAAAGTGAAAAGCAGTAAAAAATTGACAACGACGTACATCTTTGGCAAGGCTTTCCAGACTGAAGCTCCTTACAGTGGGTGCATTTGTAGCCGGGTTCATAACAGACATCAATGCAGAGGTGTTCAACTTCGCACGGATTCAGTCTTTGGCAATAATGTCCAATCTGCAAAAGTAACAAGTTGAACATAACATAACATAACATAACATAACATAACATAACATAACATAACATAACATAACATAACATAACATAACATAACATAACATAAGATAACATAACATAACATAACACAACATAACATAACATAACATAACATAACATAACATAACATAACATAACATAACATAACATAACATAACATAACATAACATAACATAACATAACATAACATAACATAACATAACATAACATAACATAACATAACATAACATAACATAACATAACATAACATAACATAACATAACATAACATAACATAACATAACATAACATAACATAACATAACATAACATAACATAACATAACATAACATAACATAACATAACATAACATAACATAACATAACATAACATAACATAACATAACATAACATAACATAACATAACATAACATAACATAACATAACATAACATAACATAACATAACATAACATAACATAACATAACATAACATAACATAACATAACATAACATAACATAACATAACATAACATAACATAACATAACATAACATAACATAACATAACATAACATAACATAACATAACATAACATAACATAACATAACATAACATAACATAACATAACATAACATAACATAACATAACATAACATAACATAACATAACATAACATAACATAACATGACGGAGAGTTTATCTTTTTTGGTAGAAATACGTTGAAAGTAGTAAAATGAGCTTTAATTTGTCACGTGATGTCTATTACCCCCATCTCCTTATATGGATATCTTACTAAAAATGGGTAAAGCCAAATCAACCTTTGATATCGGAAATTCATTTTAGCATGCAATTTTAGCATGCATTTTAGCATGTTGTGGTCCTCAAACTATAAAAGGGGACTTTATATCATTTTTGTCTGGTCTTAAAGTATTACAATGCTAATATAGATAAAATAAACGTGGAATCTTACTAAGGAAATCAAGAGCTAGAGCTACAAGTATGAATGATAGGTAGGAACAGCACAAACGACGAAAAACAATCCACTGGGAATGAATACAGTAAATTTTAAACCAAAATTTAGCAATAAATTATACTTTTGATAGGACTTTGTGTAGATAATTGTCTTTCTTGACTCGTAAGGTAACGAAATTGTCTTTTAAAGTCAGCAACTGTAATAGCTTACGTATTTTCTTTAGCATTTAGTGGACGGATCATTGTAGAATGAAACTCATCTGCGACATAGTTACCAAAATATACTTTACAGAACGTTTAGACAGATTCATGTCTAAACTAATGGAAAACCCGAAAGTAACGTTTAGAAGAATTAGCATACTATCAGTGGCAGACTAGCAGGGAATCTAGGTTGCAATGCACATTGTCTTCTTCTTTAGGGGTTGGTCTTAAAATTCCACTCCAACGATCTTACTCGCTTACCAGCACTAACTCGACCGTAATTCGATCTAACTAATTATGCAAGAACCGTAACCATAACTATGACTACTTCTCAACAGGCAGATTTCTGCAATGAACCAGGGCTTCTGTAATCAAAGGGCTTGTAAGACAATGAACAAGCAGAGCTTGTGACACACTAAAGTAATATAAATGTATGGGGAATGTTCCAATTTTTATATCTTATTCTTAGCAAAAGATTTGAAAATTACCAATTTGTCTGTGTAGCTCGTTGACTTGTACACCCAACCTTGCTTTGGCGTTAGCACTACCCCGTCTGAGGCATCTGCAGTAGAGCGTTTGTTGAGCTCGCACCTTCTGGCTTTCTTACTTTTTTCTATGTTTATTGACTTGCATTGCAGCTCATCAACACAGGCAAGTTCGCATTCTTCTTCGGATGGAACAATCAGTGTTGTAATTTTCTCTCCTTCCAAAACTTTGTCCAGCGCTACATAGGAGAAGTTTGCGTAGTCTCCGCAAGATCTGCGCAGGATTCTCCCCTTAACCTGGTGTGTTATAATGTTCAGATGAACAAAATACACGCCAATCAAACTAGAAAGAACACGTTACATTATGCTTTAAAATGCCTCCAATAGAATGCTAATCATTTTCATCGTTATGTCAATTGTAAGGCAATATACAAGGTCAATTTGGCTTAGCCCAATTTACTAAAGGCCCCGTTACTTGAAAGAATATTCAACAAGAATAGATTTCATAGTGATGACGTCACAAGAATCCATTTTTAGAATTTTTGAATTTGGATCCCATAGCCTGAAAGAGCATTATGAAATACCTCTGAATATGTACAATCAGTCAAATGTGTTATGAATTGGCAGAGATATGGCAACATGTGTATCGCCTCTTTGCCCCTCTGTATTTTAGTGTTCAGAATTTTATGAACAGAGCGAAAATAACAGTGATTCGTTAGCAAACTTCAAATTTTAATTGGAAATATCTCAACTGATTTTGGACATATCTGGCTAATTTTGCATATTTGGATATATTTCATGCTGACCTTTTATGCTATGTGGTTGAAATTCAAAAATTTTAAAAATAGGTTTCAGGTGACGTCACACCTTAGAACTCGATAATACTATTTCAAGCACAAGCATTTATTCTTTGAATATTCTTTCTTGTATTCCGATGAAGAGTTTGTCAAAGAATAAGTCATTTGCCTTCTCGAAGCCTCTTTTTTTACAGGGTCTTCTTTTGTTTATCAACATTGCGCCTGCTCAATTCCTCGATTTTCTGTGTCAGAAAATAAAGAATGCGTAGTTATGTGATTCTTCTCAAATTGATTTTAAATTCCATGTATTCGTTTCGCTCCGTTTTCGTTGATGAAAACGCTGTACGCTCACACTTATTCGTTTTCAACTGAATACGATTTACACTACTCTAACAAAAACGCTATTGGTGGCCTCAATGTTGGAAAGAGGCGTTCACGAATCCTCAACAAATTGGCGTCATTATAAGTAAAATGAAATAAAAGCAAATCGTGAAAACCTTTGTTGTAACAGCTACCAGTCCATTGTAAATTCTCAATTTCAAAATTTTTGAGATTTGGTGTGCTATAAAGCACGTAATTTGTTGCCGATGTTAGGGTATTCAAATGTCCCCGTTTTTGGTGTTCACACTGAAAACGGAGCGTATTCAATACCCACCGTATTCGAAAGTATCCGTTTTCATTAGCGTTTTCAAACGACTCCGTTTTCAAGCAGAGTAGTGTGAATGCAAGGCAAAACGGATTAGTTTGACTCCGTTTTCATTTGAAGACGGAGAAGTGTGAACTAACCCTAAAAGGGATGTGTCGCAGTTTTGTAAACAAACCAAATACACGGGACATTGTGCGTTTTTGGCCGGACTTGCACATCGGGATAATGGCGGATGGTTCTCCAATGACATGTTGTTAATTCCTGAGAATGCTCCGGGCTCTGGTTGGCCCTCTGAACAATTGAGGTCGATTTAACTCAAAACGAGGACACGAATCAATGCCCGACAGCGTTTTACGTCGAAAGAAAATTTATAAATCAATGGCTTGAAGTGCAAGTTCTTACACAAACATTAAAATTGGAAACAATTTTTCGAGCATAAAACTTCACCAGAACCTTCGTTATAGACAAAATTGAATTTCTTTGAATCATCACCTCGTCAGTTGTATGGCAAAAAGCGGCCATACTGGGCCAGAGCTGTACAACTCATGCAAATTGTACGGCTCCTGTCGAATTTTCAAAGTTGATTAGCAAACACAAAACCGTATCCATTGCACAATTCTAATGCATCAAAATGTTCCCCTATTTTCAAGAAAAACTTCCAACGTCTTTCGAGCAGTTTAATCGTAGAACTACCTGTGTGTCGACCTGAGGTGGCTTCGAATTTTGGGATTCTCTTTTTTCTAGCAACGAGAAAGAAACGTCAAAAACAGCAAGATTTCTAATCCGTTTATTTTTTAAAGTATTAGGGTTCTAAGGGTTAGATTAGATTAGGCTAAGGGTTGGATTAGGCTTCTTTGTTGGTTTAAGGTGCAGCAACGGAAATAGTGAGGATATTACATAACATACCTGAGAATGACAGAATTTGCAAAGCTAGATGCCATTGCTGAAAAGATAGAGTTTTTGCTTCTTCTTCCAAATTTTGTTCTGTTCTGTTAGCAAAGCTAGTTTTGGTTTCCCTGCAGTTATCGGAATGGCATTTGTGCTGGTTGTCTTACAGTTATAAAACATGATGTTTTGTCATTTTTTTGTTCCTAGTCTAACCATATGCCAGAATATACTGGTGGCTACATTCGAGTATACCTGGTGACATGCGTAGGTATTTAGCTGCTATCCACTTTTAACTGTCACTAATCTAACCTCATTTCATATCATAACATATCATATCATATCATATGATGAATAATTAAGTTCGTCTTTGTCTGTGTAGTCTTTTAATGCATCTTCAATAACATTGAAAGTGGGAAATTTTGCATTCATTTATTAGAATTCCATCAAATCATATGATTATCAAATGAAATGATGATTAAATGAAATTTAATCAGAGTTAATTTCACGAGGGGCTTTTGAGCATTAACTAGATCGCTTGAGATTATTATTATTACTTATTCGTTATGTTTTCTTGTGCCACGCTTCCTCTCGTTTTTCCTTGTACCTGCTCTACTAGTTTGGGGGCAATGCGGGGAGTTTTCGGCCTCCTGAGAATTTGATTTGTTAATCTAGGGTTAGATGTGTGTTTCGTGGCGTTTTTATTCCCTTGGTTAATCTAGGGGTATTTAACGTTTTGGCATAGCGTGGGTCCCATCTTGCTTGATGAAGCCACAATACAACTAGGCTGTTTTGTGGTATTTTCCCAGCCCTCCCTCCCTCATTTCGTTTCTTTCAGTACAGCTTTGTGTGTTGAATTTCTTTTATGGCATCGTTAAAATCTCTCATACCTTTAGGCATCTTTTATGCTTTAGCATTTTTCTGATGCTATTAGGTAGGACTGGTGCATCGGCTATTATTGGGGAAAAGAGGCTTTTCCTGTCCATTCCTTCCCAATTAAAATCATATTTGGAGGTTAATGTATAACTTCCCTAGTAACCCTTTTAAGGTAGGTTGAGCGATTTGCGCCGATGCACCAACGGCCCAACTCGCTCTCGGTGACGTGGGAACGTAGCCGCATGACTGACCTTCTGATGTCTATGGCAATTTTTCTGAGGGAGCTTTTTTACCTTTATACTGCATTGGTATTTTATTCCCGAGTTAGTAAATTAATTCCATTAAAGCCGTATTCTAAGATGAGATATGTTTTATCATACTTCCTACTTGCCAAGCTAGCAAAACAAGCTGAGTCAAGTTATCTCACAAATCAATTTTCTTCACTTTTTAAGGGCTATCTTGAAAACATGGAATGTGGAATATTGCAATGTTGGAATATTGGAATGTTAAGAATATTGCAATGTTGGAAAGTTGAAATGTGTTTTCTTAAACCTTTATAATAACATGCTAACAACTACATTTGTATTTAATTTGTGTTCATCGAAAAGAGAACTTATTGTATAGGAGGTACTACAATGCTAAGGCTAAGATTCATCTATTGCAACACTCCAACATTCCAGCATTCCCAAATTCCTATATTACAACATTCCATGTTTTTGTATAAGTAGGGACAACTGTTCTTGGATATTCATGGGTATAAGGGCTATAAGTTCTTTCACGTCATTAATGTTTATCATATCAAGTCATGGCTTTGTACATACTCCCAGATCGTGGGAAATCTTGGGAAGTCCTTTGGAACCTAATGTTCCATAAAATCATGAAAAGGTGTGATGATATAGATATTAATTGAGAGTTGTAGCCAGCTGCAGTGCAGAAGGTGCGTTTTTGTCGTTCGATGTTTTATAAATTTTGGCAGCACTCTGCATATTCTGCAATTTTGGACGGAGGAAAGAGTGCAGTTTGTTGGCGAATATGAAATGTTAAAGTATTTGTGACGTTATCCTATACCTTTGACATATTTTTTGGGAAGACAAGCAAGAGAAAGTTTTTAATAAGTGAGGCAGCCCTCAATCTTAGAGTCAAAGAGCATGCGCATGGAACAAAGGCAGTGGTGTGCCTAGACATTTTAGCTTGAGAGAGGGCTATACCTTTTTGACCAACTATTTCTCCATGGAAAATTTATTGACAATAAAATTGATTATCATATACACACTTAATTAATGGCAACAAAAAAGAGCAAATAATGACGTGAAAGTATAAGGAAATACACCAATTCATTTTATTATCGAGGTCGTCGGCCTCGATCGCGCGAACGAGGTTCCGGGTGAAAGAGTTTTACGGCGATAGTAAAGTTTGGCGTTGGTATATTACTTTTTGAATACTCACTCGCTTTTTATCCTGGCTCATTTGGAACAGCTTTTTTTAAAGCTTTAAAAAGTACAAAACTCCGGCATGGTGAACGGAAACTGTTCAGTTGTAGGCTGTACGAACAGTCGTTACACGTTAAAAAAGTTGGAAAGACAAGCCTGTGATGAACATCATGGACAAGCCAAGAAGGATTGCCCGTGTAAAGCACCATTTACGTTGCACTGGTTTCCAAGTGTACATAAAAACCTGCCGAAACAATTTTTTGTGGATTTTATATTCTTTGGTGAATCCACGAGCATCATTTTGCGAAAAACCAATTATAGGTTAATCCGCAAAAATAGATTACAGCTACTTTTGAGCTCCTCATAACAATAATTTTAAATTATAAAATGTCCTATACGTTATAATTTTTTTAAAGACTTTTATGGCAAGTATGCCAAACGGGGCCGCCAAGATAGGGGTTAAGGGGCGCAAATTGTCCCCCCTGCTTTGAGGTCTTGGGGACCTTATAAAGTATGTATTATTGTGGTATGTTTAGGAACATGATGTGATGAGCACTGCATTCGGAAAACTAAGATGTTTACTAGCTAGGCTCGTTTCATGTTCAATCCTCTTCATCTTTGAGATTTTCATTCATTGGTGAATTATATGCATTAGCTTGCTACTTATAACAAGTTATTTGCAATATCACAAAAATGTAAGTTGACTATGATGCCCCCCACGCCCCCATCAGTATATCCCTGAACAAAGGTACTTTCACGCACACTCTCTGACTCCAGAACGGAGGTTTATCTCACTCATTTGAAGATTTCGCTCGCTTGTCTCCCCAACAAGTAAAGTATATTCAATAACAGTGGGTTGTCAAATTGTTTAAATTATTCCTAATCTGCAAGAGCTTATGTATCTTCATCCAGCCTTGCTTGGCTTGAAAAAACATCTTAGCTCAATCTAATGACCTACTCACAACAGAGATACTCTTGTGTAATGCAGCCGCTTTGAATTTTGTTTGGCACTGCAAGGTTTCTGCTACATTAAATCCCAGCTAACAAAAAATATGTTTTAAATGGCTTTTGAAGAAACAAACGTTTTACAATATACTACTTAAAGCTTTATGTGGTATGTTGTGAAATGTTTCCTTTTTCCAAAGCCGTTTTCAAGTTCCGTACCGCCAAAACATTTTCACGAAAATACATGAAATTATTCATGAAGGTGACTCATTTATTTTCAATAATTAATAATTTGGCATGTTTTTAAAATAGTGGTGAGAAGAATTATTGTTTTTTCATACATAATTGATACAAGCAGGAAGGTTGGAAAGAGTTGGAAAAATTGCAAAGAAACAACGGAAAGAATAAAAAAGAATCCACAATTTCTCAAGAATGCTGTCTTGCAGCAAAGTAACATATTTTGCAACCATAGGCGCAGAATACATAGGGACTGTAGCCTTTCTCCACCTCCACTCAAGCAGGCAAAATTTATCAGATTTCAGGCCTATTTGTGTAATTTTACGACAATGAAGCAACAATATTTCGGCAAAATCCATACTAAGCGTTTTGCCTCAGCTACAGATTTCTTTACAATGATGAAGCAGAAACAATCTTATGATCTTGGTTTGATAATGACAAATAAAATGCAGCAGAGGCTGGAATATAGAAAGGAGAAAACAATTTTTCTCTTGAAGCTTCTCCCCCCCCCCCCTCCCAATTTTCTGCTACTCCTCCAAACAATACGAAAACGGAGAAAAATGCTCGATTTCGCGAGTGCCACCGCTGCACTCCTGGCGCAGGCGGCCTTGAGTTGAGACCCGTTACTTTTCCATGTGCCACACGGTGCCATATATACCGTGACCCATAACTGCCACACACTAAAATAAACTGATTCGCATACAAAAAAAACAGATTCACATTGAAACAAACCGATTCACGTGGAAAGAAAAACCACACACACAAAGATCTCGGGTGGGCAGAGCAAATTCAAGTGTACAAATGTGCACTATGGCATGAGTGTATACTTCTAGTGTACACACATATATTAAGTTTTACATACAAGTAACTTCGTGAGAAACTGATTCGGTTTTAGAGGGCATTGTTAAACCACACTTTTGCTATAGGGTTTAACTGAAAATGTTAAAGGAAGATAAATCATAAAATAAACTTACGACAGAGGACGACACGAAGAAAACAACCAGTTCAGTAACATGAACAAAACTCTAATTTTAACTCGTCTGATTTCTGCTACTCCACATCTTGCTTCTTTCTCCTGTGATCTTTAATCTATTTTATTTACTATTACGGCGTCGGCTTCTCGGCTAAAATAACGTCTTTTAAATTAATCGGCAACGTCTCTTTGTCTCTAAAACTGTTACGCCCTAACTGACTGAAAGACGTGGAGCATGCTTGAAAACTACCAACAAAACAAAACATCAACATATAACCAAATATGGCTATAACGAAAGGGTCACGAAATGTCAAATAATTTCCCCACACACTGACCACGTTGAAATCACGCGTAGTGTCCAGTTCCTTGCGTGTGCCTCCAAAACAGGTCCCCCCTTTGGAAAGTCAAGCCTCCGGGCTTGATAAGGAAAGAAACGCGCGGCCTCAAACGCGCGGTTAACAATACTGGTGGGTGCATGGAAATCTTCTGGGCGAATGATCGGCGGCTCAGTGTAGCAGGACTAGTCTGGTGGGCTCGATTCTGGAACATTACAAGCAGTGGCGGAGGTTCACGACCGTAGAGAAGATAGAATGGTGACTTTTGAGTTGTGGCATTTGGAGACACACGGTAGGCAAATAGAACCAATTTGAGATGTTGATCCCAGTCTTTTTGATGAGTACTGACATACATCGATACTGCTACCGCTAAGGTACCATTGAAGTGTTTTACAAGGCCATCGGTTTGAGGATGGTACCCTGTTGTATGAGACTGGCATGTGTTAATAATGCGGCATACTTCCTTGACAATTGAGGCCAGACAGTTAGAGTCACGATCCGACAAAAATGTGCGAGGAGAACTGTGTCGTGCAATAATTTCGTTGACAATCAACGTTGCAATCCGGGTTGCCTCGGTAGAAGGAAAAGCGAATGCTCTGGCCAACGTGTATAGTAGTCCTAGAAAATGATGATGTATCGATTTCCACTGGTGTTAACAAGAAATGGACCAAGAATGTCCATGGCAACGCGATCGAAGGCAAATCTTCTTTATGTGAAGAGACAAAGGTCACATTGCTGGGTAATGGAGGAACATGGGATGATAACTTCATCAAAATAACATAGACAGGTCTCATAAGTTAAACCAGAAAGAACAATTTCTATGGCCCTCTGGATGGTTGCACAACCATTTGAAACTCCAAAGGGCATACGAACAAACTCCCACAAACCATCTGAAGTTATGAATGCAGTCTTTTCCCTGTATTTGGGTTCCATACTGATTTGCCAGTAACCTGATCTAAAATCCAAAGTGCTGAAAAGGGAAGCACCTTGAAGAGAGTCTAAAAGATCATCTACTCGTGGCAAGAGATGGGCATCTTTCCGAGTAGCTGCATTAAGCCTACGATAGTCTACACAAAATCGGAATGAGCCATCTTTCTTTTTGACCAAAACAATAGGAGTGGCCCATGGTGAATTACTAGGTTGAATTACTTTTTGCTGCAGCATATCACAAATCTGTTTGCTAGTTTCTTGTCGATAAGCATATGGTAAGCGCCTAGGATACTGCCTGATAGGGGCAGCATTACCTGTTCCAATTTTATGGGTAATGACATCTGTATGACCTAAGGTGTTATCAAAAACGTCAGAATATTGTAACAAAGTTTGCAATAAAGCTTTACATTCATGAGGGAGTAGAGAGGGACTGAGAGACTTTTCCAACTCGTGTTGAATAGTACTGCGAGTGGAAGAAATGGGATTAGTGGTCACTGTGCATGATGTAATATCCTCTCGGGAAACTGGAGATGCAACAAGTGGGCAGAATTCACCCACATTCTGGCCTAACTGGTGAAGTGACTCTGCGTAGGCCTGTTTACATCGGTTTTTTTCTTCTAATTTATTCCATCACATTCCCACATTCTCACATCGCAGCACAGGCATCCTCTACGTCACTCTCATATCACGCATTCGCTAATCCCTATTGTTTACATAATCCTTGCCAAGCTATTCAATTTACTCATCACCTTTACTCGCCCTTCCTATTCTTTGTTTTTCTCACATCGTTCGTATGAATTTTAGATATTCATTTCTGTATATAAGTATGTTAATTTGTAAGTAGGTTCAGTTCAGAGTTCAGTTACAATCAAGCAACACACTGTTTCTCTCTCTGGCTCCGTGTTCTCTGCACGTAAAATAAGGCTCGCTGGGTTGGAAATGACACGATAGTCGATGGATGGATTTATTAGTGAACGAATCGCACACGACAATGCTCAATTCTCGTTTCACTAAACTGTGACTCTGTATCAAAGCTGGCAGTATTCATCAATGTACTGGAATATGTCTACTATTGGCCTGGCTGACTGAATAAGCTGGAGAGATATTACTAGGAAAGGCTTCATTATCTGAGACTGGTGTGATCATGCCTACTCTGATCTGAGCAACTCTTAGGTAACTGTGCGTCTACTATGACTTCAGTACGTCCTAGAATACAAATACTTTTGCTTAAGGTAATAGGGACAGGCCCTCTGGAACAAGACTGCATTAATAGGCAAGAACTATGTTTATCGCAAGTATGGTCATCTAAAGGCTGGCCTTCATGAGAACAAACAGGTATATCAGGGCTATTGGGGTGGAGGGGGGTGTCCCCATGAGCACCAACAAGAAAGTAGCCCCCCGGACCTTTATAGGAAAGATTTAGGTTATTAGAAGTTAAGAAATCCCAACCTAAAATACATTGCAAAGGTTGTAAAAGATGGTCAGACACTGAAAAGTTACCTGGGTACGAAAACGAACCACTTTCGGGAAAAGAAAGAAGAGCTTGCACTGTCCCTTGGACAGAGAGGGGCTGACCAGTGATGCCATAACATCGCTGCTGAGTGGCTTGTAAAACCTGTTTTGGCCTAAGCTGGTCAAAAACTTTGCGAGTTATGAAAGACTTCATAGAACCTGTATCGACTAATGCTTGGACTTTGACCCCACCCAGGGGGTGACCTTCAACCCAGCTACCTATTGAGGCACCCCTATGAAGTTTAAAGGACGCGTACCTGACTGACTTCCGCGTTGGTTTACATTATTTGCACATTTTTGTGAACTATGGCCCCATCCTATGCATAGATGGCATTGAGAGTCTCAAGGACAGTCTCTTGCAAAGTGACCAATCATGTTGCAGTTAAAACAACGCTGTTGACTCTGATTTCTTGATCGTCCCCATCCTCCTCCTCGGCGAATATTGAAAGACTCTTGTTGATTGCGTGGGCGACCGGCGCCAGATGGAGGCACAAGAGCGGTATGCAAGTCCTTCTGGTTGAGCGCAAGGGCGGCCACAGCCGCTGTCAGTTGGGCAATGGATGTGGCCAAGGGGTCCTCGGCGGAAGGGCTGACCGGCGTTGAGGTTTGCATGGCCTGCACGAACGAAGAATCGTCGCCATGGCGATGAACAGCACGGAAGCGTTGTCCAAGGTTGGGGTGGGGTTGTTTTCTAGAAGTATATGTGAAGGTAAACCGCGCATAAACTGTCGAGAGAGAAGGGCCTCTCTTGCTTCATTTTGTAACTCTGGGTTGGCTTTTGAGAGAATGTCCTTCAGCTCCTACAGAAAAAGTGAAGGGTCCTCCTGAGGGCGTAAAACACGCTGCTCCAAATCAGCAAAATAGTGCTCGCGATCCACGGCGGGACATAAAGCCTCTCGTAGATGCTTCGTAAGGTTGGCATACGAGTCCTTCTGATCAGCAGCCAAGGAATGGTAGTATGTTGCAGCCGGGCCCCGTAGAAATGCCGGGAAAACAGCAAATTTCTTTGTGTCATTCCAAGAGTTTGCCGCGGCGCAACACTCAAATTTGCGAAGCCAGGAGACGATATCACTGGAATCAAACGTCTCAGGCACAACTGACGAGGTCATGATCAGTTATATCGAGTGCTCAGCTCTGTCCCTTTGTCACCAATTTACCTTTGTGGGTCCGAGCAGAGAGAGACATAGAATGATCAAGACACTTGTACTTTGTAACTCAGATTCTGATCGTCAACCCATTCCAGTACTCTAACCCTTACTGATATATCCCTGGTTAATGTAGCATGTAATGACGTTAATGACGTAATGGGTTGTTGACACATACAAATAGGACAATGGCAATAGATCATTACAGAAACATCCTTTCTTGTTAACCTGTGCAGAGGCGAGGCAATTATTGAAAATCCTTTAACAAACCGTCGGTAATAGTTGCAAAGCCCCAAGAAACCACGAACTTCTGTAACACTGGTAGGTACGGGAAAGGTTTGCACAGTAGAAATCTTATCAGGATCTGGAGCAATGGCGGATGAAGAGAAGAAAAATCCAGGAAAATGTACTGAGAAATTTGCAAAGTGGCACTTGCCTGGTTTCAGTTTCGAATTGCCTTGTCGCAAGCGATCAAAAACAAGACGCAAGCGATTAAAGTGCTCATCGAGAGAGGAAGAGAAGACGATTATGTCATCAATATAGATCAAGCAAATCTTCCACTCAAGGCCATGAACCACTTTTAACCTCAAACGCTGAAATGTAGAAGGAGCATTTTTCAAGCCAAAACTCATCAAATTGTACTCATATAGGCCAGTATGAGAAATAAAGGCCGTCTTCTCCACAGAGACCGGGTGCATTGAAACTTGAAAGTAACCCGATAATAAGTCAAGGGTTGTAAAAATCTTGGAGCCAGACAAAGCATCAAGGGCATCATCTATCCTTGGCAGGAGATAACTGTCCTTCTTAGTTACCACATTCAATTTACGATAGTCCACACAGAATCTTCTAGAACCATCCTTCTTTCTCACAAGGACAACAGGAGAGCTCCAAGGACTCGATGACACCTTAATGATATCCTGTTTCAGCATTTTTGAAATGTATTTGTCAATTCCATGCCGCCATGTGAAGAAAAAAGGCTTTATATTTTGCATGTAAACTAAATCTCTATGATTTTTAGGGTGGTTTGATGTTTCAGTTGGGCTTCTAGAAGATAGATCATGGTTGGGGTGAATGAGTATTCTATTGGCAGAGTGAAAAAGAGCTTTACGCTTAGAGTGTTGTGTGCAGTGACTCAGAAGACGATCTTGAGGAACTTTGAAACGATAAAATTTCGTTTAGATGATCCGGTTGTTCTTTATGATGTCATTTATCAGTTAGTAATTAATAGCGCTGCATAGTTCCTTCAGACGACAATTCAAAAATTAGTCTCAACAAAAGATGAATTAAATTTTTTAGATGCCTAAATTTTAAGATTACGCAATTTTCTCGTGAAAACGAGGCTTGTGGCCCCCCTTAACAGACCATAATTCATTTATAAACATTTATGAAAGTGCAGGGGGACGAATTTATGTCAGGGCCTTTCTAGGGGATGCGACGCTTGCCCTGAAAGACTGCGGTAACAGTGAAAATATCTGAAGAGCAAAAAGAGAAGGCAGTGATTGCCTTTCGTTTTTTCGGATCGAATGTCGCGAAACTGCGCATCCTTCAGCGCGAACTTTTACCTAGTCGCTTTTCGATCTGCGCTTGAAAATGTTTGGTGAAATGTTGGATGAAATGTTGGACCGTTTGACCATGGCTGAAAATCCTCCGATATTCCTCAAAAATTTGAAAGTACAGGTCTGGAACACAGGCCACCAAAATTGAGCAGACTTTGCGATACTATAATGATTTTAAATTTATTTTCAAGAATTCAAATCGGTGCCGCCTTAAGTATCAGTTTTCTTTTTGCGCAACTCGCTTGAATTTTTTGCGAATCATTTTTTTTTTCTGCGACTCGCTTTAATTTTCGCGAATAAGATTTATTTCTGTGCGACTCGCTTGAATTATGTGCTAGTAGTTTTTCTGTCAGCGTAAATCAGTTTGTTTCAATGGGAATCTGTTTCGTTTGTATGCGAATCAGTTTATTTTAGTGAGTGGCGGTTATGGGCCATCGAACACACAGGAATGGTGTGGTCAGCAAGATACTGCGTGAGAGCGAGGCATATACATAATGACATAAATTTTTTCTTCTGCGTTCAACATCAAAGAGGAGCAATGGCAGAGTTCTTCAATTATGCCATTTGTTAGATTACTTTTCGGTGTCAAGTTTGATTTTTAAACAGGAAAGATGACTTAAAACAGCGCGGTAGCTATGAAAGAGTAAAGATATGCTGGCGACCAGTTTTAAAAGCGCAGCGAGTTCATCGTGAATTGTCCTATAAATCAGGCCGTGATTTGTCAAGATATTTACCCGATTACAGAAGTACATTCAAAGATAGAGAATTAGAAATGAGTGAATTGTCACAAGAAGAGGTTGGCACTTATGTTTAATCAAACCTATAGTTAATGCTTAGGATGAAAATTTGGGTGGCAAGTTTTAAATATAATGAAATCTTTAGATGACGCCATTATTGTTGTATGGCAGTATGAGACTATGATGCTGTGTTGTTTTGCCAATATTTTGGTAACATAATGAAACGGACAGAAAATCTATACATAATCTAGTAAGGGTGAATTTTTAGCAGATTTCATTCAAAGAAATTCCAAGGGTAGGGTATCAAATGCCTGCATCTGGGTATCTTACCTGATTACATTTTCTACCCTGTCATTTGTCCGCCATTTTTGTGGCCTTTGTTTTGATAATGAGAATGACGATGTTTAGAGAATTTTGTTTTTTGTCAGTATTTTTGGGCACATTCAACCAGACTGGCTAAACACTTGATCAACATGTAATAATTATACAGTAATTCACAAATATTGCCACAATTTTTTCTTATTTTTCAATTGAATCTATTCTATTTTATTCTAACATGTTTCATCTCCTATATTTAAACTCAAGCTCAAAATATTTTTCAGCAAACACAAATATTAGTTTCATTGTATTGACATAAAATACAGTTTCTAGAAATTTTAAAAATTAGAATTATAAGTAAGTCCAAAAAGGTCAGTTAGGTTTTATTATGCTGAAGGACAAATGAAAGAATCTCATATGAGCTATTTGGTCATGTGCCCTGTTTGATGTACTTAATAAGACTATGTTTAGATTTTAGTTTAATTGAACATAAATGACTGTAAAGTTGATTGATAAAAGCAGAACCTGTTACAAGGCACTGAAACAAGGCAAAAGAGCTTGGTATCACTAGTCATACTCATTACCCTCCCACTTTGCAGTAGCTGCTTCCACTGCTTCCATTGTTCCTAAAAAACTGAGCAAGCATAGAACAAGCACAGCGCAAAAATAGCACTCAAGAGTCTACCAAAGTCTAAGCTGGTCAAAAACTTTGCCAAAGTCTACCAAAAGTAAGCAAGATACCTTCAAAAGGAAAGTCTAGAAATTAATTAAGAATATGAAGCAACTGCAAATGATTTTGAGTCTTTAAAGGACCTATTTAGCCTGCTCTATTTTCTGTTATATTTAAGGAACACTAGTTTTATGTGCCAAGTCAATAGCAGGCTTAAGTGCTAGTTACAATAACCTAATTGCTATTGGAGCAGAGTAACTTTCACATGGGATAGGGGTTTGAGTTACACTACACAGCACCAATCAGGAACACAATGCTCTGATAAGCGGAGTGAAAATCACTAGCTCTGGAGGTGATACAAGAATCACTACAGAGTCACTCTGCAGTGGAGTGTTGTAGTGTAATCCAATGAATTTGATATACTCCACTTTGAAACAAATATTTTTCTTATTGTTTTCTGCTTTGAAGCATGTGGATCATTTGTGAACAATGACAATATCTGGGATTTTGTTGCTATTGGCTAATGCTCAACGAGAATCATCTCGAAATTTTTGTATTTGGATTTTATCCTTTCCCAATTAATCTCATGCATTTCATACATGATCTTACAAAAGCACACTGCATTGTGGATGCTACGCCTGTTTAGGTTTTAGAAATTATGAGAAATTTTTTATTTGCAAAGTTCATTGCTGTTAAGTGGGTAGCCATTTCGTCAATAGGCATAATAACACTCACTGTTTGGAAAAGGTTACAAAACACTCAAAGCAGATAAATATTTTCTATTAATTTGTTATTTTGCAAGTCCAAGAGCAACTAAATCTGCAACTTGACCAGATTTGGCCTCAAATGCTCTTGGTTATCCAAGGCTGTTCAGTGCTATTTCCTGAAGCTCTAGCTTATTTAATCTTCTTGTAAACTTGGCTTTTAAAGAATTTTAAATGTGTTTTTTCAGTATTCCATCTTAGCTCCTGTTGTTATAGATGTGTTTTCAATAGGTTTTGCATTTTTTAAAATTGAGCTGTATACCTTAGTCAAAAAAATTCCGCTGAGTTGTAAATTTTACAGTTTGGAACACAAGTAAGGTATCCTTTTGTTTTAACAAGGTTCGAAGAAGGCGTCTAGAACGTTTTACCAACAGTAATGCATCACCAACAACATCACAAACAGATGAACAGTCATCTCCCAGTACATCAACATTGCCTCAGCCAACCATTGATGTTGCTAGTGCTAGAAAGCGAGTTGCCAACAGCCCCAAAACGTATGGTGGATCTACCCCCTCATCAGCAGCTATCTTATATGACACAACACCACCAAGCTTTTCATCTGCTGATAGTGGAATTGCCACACAGTCAATGGAGATTGACAGCCCAGATCCAGACAAGGGCGAAAAGCGAACATCTCAATTTATGCTCACTCCACCCTCTGATGGAAAGTTCAAAAAACAACACACTGTCAAGAAAGTTTTGGAAAAGGTATCAGAAATTTGATTATCATATCTAAAGCCTTTAGAATATGAGTAAAGAAGAAAATATTTTATTGAAATTTTCCAATAAAGACATTTAAGTATATTTTATTTTCATGGTTCTTAGTTTCAATCTTCAACTCCTCACCTAAAACAGGTTTATTTTGTTTTATTTTGATTGATTTTTAAAATTTCAAATGAGTTAAACCACACATATTTTAATGCTCTGTCTTCGTATATAGACTTTGTATCAATGCCAAGGGTGGTACATTGCCAAAACTTTGTAAAAGTAGCAATGTATATTTTTCAATTTTTTATCATTAATAGCTTTTGAATGGCATTATACACTTTTGGATAGGGTTACAACATTATTCATTTCTAGATATAAGGAAATGCAAAAAAATAATTAATAATATTGATATTAAGATTAATTTATTCTATTAATTTATAATAGGACATAATTAGTTATGTTTCTTCCTTTTTACAACGAAGTAGCAAATCATTTCCTCATTGACAGTCAAGTTGTCCTCCAAATATTCTCAATGAAATTATTATCTAGTTTGTTTTTTAGGAAAACAGACATTTCATCTCAAGCTCAATTTTTATTTGGTTGTTTTTGTAGTCAAAGTCAATAGTAATTTTTCCAGACAAATATTCAAATGAAGTAAATGAATATGAAAAGTTTATTGATTTTATTGGAAATCAAACAATAGATAGATGCAAGTCAATGTGAAATATGTTTTTCTTATTTCTCACATTTAAGTTGTGTTTTAATTTCCTTAACAGGATTTGGTTCCTATGCAATGGGATTTCTATTCTGTGTCCTTGTGTAAAATTTTTGATGTCTCATTGAAGGTAATTTTTTTAAAACTCTAACTTTCCTTTTACTTTTAGTTAAATTTCTTTTTTCTTATATGATTTTACAGTTTTAATGATTTGACATGAGTCCCTTACATTTGGATCATTTGGTGCATTAGTTTCAGTTATTTTAATCATGTTTTACTCACATTACTGACACTGCATACTGTGTTAATTGTCTCTGAACCATATTTTAGGATTTTATTTGAAAACGTTAAATTTTGTCAATTTCCCTAAAAAACAAAGAAAAAGTTTGATTACATTTTTGAGAAACTAAGACACCCTGTTGTAGCTCTCCGAAACCATTTTAAAGATAATTGCCCATTTTTTGTAGCTCATAACTTTCTCCTTGTCAAATTTTGATTGCCATATGATATGATCTCAATAGCTATATCATTCTGCAATTAATTGGATTTTAAATGTTTTATATTTCAGCCACCAATTGTTGATTTAAATCCAGGCCACTTGTTGCATATTGTTCCTCAAATATATTCTCCTGATGGCAAAGGTAAGCTCACACTACTTGATGTTAACTTATTCAGTTTTTTGAAAGTTTGTCTCAGCTAGGCAAATGTTTTATAAACCGGATTAACCCATAATCATAAGCCTAATCTCATATTCATTTAAGATTCTGAAAAGTATAGTAGCTTTTGATCATTGTAAAACAGAATCATCGATCATCAAAAAGATTTTGTTTACCTTATCAGCTAATGCTTTATTATTATTATTATTACTATTATTATTATCATTATTAATTTACAATAAGTATTGATTTATTACAGTGTCTATGTATTAAACATACTGTGCTAATTGGGGACACTATTTATTGCTACCAATAGAAATAAAATTTCTAAGCTAAATTTATCTACAAAGTTTTAAAAAATGGTATAGGATATTGCCTCAACAGAATAACAACCTGAGAATATTAAAAAGCAGCCCAAGAGACACAACAAGTAATATATTTATCCCAAAAGACTGTACCCAAGTAAGGCTTAATCCCCAGAAACTAATCCCGTCCCTAGTACAATGCAACTACATGGATTGATAGTTTGTAACTTCTCTAGAATTTCATCTGATTTGACACAGTTGCTACTATGTTGTGATAGCAAAGAATATTGATCTCATTGCAACTTTCATAAGACAATTCACTGGAAATATCACTGCACTTTCCAAAGATCCCCTTTCGTTTTGCACATCGCAGTTTTCAAGTTCATCGCATTTTGCACATCGCAATGTTGTGCACGCTATGCTCCTTTATTTGCTACCTTCTCTTATCCTCTGCTACTTTATTCTTCCTCCCATCTTACGGTGATGAAAACAAAACTAAGGATGCTTTCACAATCTTTGGCCGGCAAGATGAATAAATGATTATGTTGTGGGGAAATCTTTGTAAAGCTGCGTTATTTTGTATAGATGTCTCAGCATATAATATGTTGGTATTTTTTAGGATTTTATTTATCTTTAATTGTAATTTTTTGAATTTTTTGTTCAAAATTGAATAAAGCAATTAAAATGGTATTTTGCAAAGTGTTTCCATGTTTTTGGAAAACAGAGAAACATGGAAGCAAAAGATAAAAGTATAGTTTTTAAAACAACGATTTTTTCAAACTTTCGCAAGGTGTTTTTGTTTAAACTAACATCATATTTATTCACCAGCACAAGAGTTTGATTTCAAAGATGTTATGCAGCAGATTTTGATGGAACAGCACCTTTCTGGGTCCTACAAGGAAATACCAGCTGATATTCCGTCACCAGACAGAGGTATGGAATCGAATCCAGCAATGCTGATATCCGAGTCACTCACCCAGCTTTCGTCACGTAACAACATGGCGGCATTGGCGACCGAAGATATGGTCGAAAAGTCACCTGTTACACAGAAAATATCAGTTGCTTCAATGCTGGAGACTGGTACATGCGATGAAGTATTTCTGAAAAAAGAGATACGATATATAATCAACTGTTATGATCGAGTTGGAACTGAAGAAAGGTCTTTTCCAAAGGTAAGTTACCTATGTTTGTCGTTTTATTAATGGCTTAATCGCTGTATTTGGACTAAAATGTAGCCTTGTGTGTAAGATAGATTTGCAAGTGCCGTGAGTGTTTCTGTCTAAGAATCAAAAGAAAATTGGCTTAGAAGGTATAAGAATGGCTGCGTTTTTATGAAATAACATGATACCCTCATCTGGGAGGTTGTATTTCTGACAACTGGTGATTCCATGTATAAAAACACTGCTAGCAACAATGATATTGCCAGTAAAGGCTTCTAAAAACTGCAAGTAGATGATACATAATCATTCATGTATTGTGGGCTTCCTTTCCTTTACACCCAAAATGTCAACCGTTTTATTCTTCAGCGTTCAAACGACCCCAAATGGAAAGAGTTGCTTCAAACTGCCTGTGGTGCTTGTATTTCACAAGCTTTATTCGTACTTAGTGGCGATTTTGAAGATTCAGAGTAAGTTTATCTCAATTATTTTGATATTTTGCAGAAATGCCGCGAACTCGTTCAAATTTCAAGAAGTTTAAATATCAATCTTTCTATGTTAAACCTTAGGTGAACATGTCTTACCCATGTATTTAAGTTTTATAAGATATTTCGCTGTCATTTTCTTGTCACACAAAGGGCACCAGTGCGCTTTATGGAATTCCATTTTTATACTTGTTACTACCTAGCATCCGATGGGACCAAACCTCGTAATTTCTACGTCTGGATTTGCAGAGAGCTGGCGATTCCCCTCACTCTAAGCTTCAGTTTGACGCATCTATAATACCTTCTGCCTAAGTCGAAAAATGAATTCTTAGAACTAACAAGTAAATTAATACCTTCGCATACGATTTCTCGTAAATAATTTTTGAAATGAAATCACATAACTGGAGTATATTTTTCCCTTTGAGTTAATATTTCACTTCCGCAATGTCGAATTGTTGTTGATGTTGCAATTTGCATTTGAAATATTTGCACCAAAGCTCATTGCGACCGACATTAATAGTATTTAATGTCATGTTGTCAAGCTGCAATTTTTTCACAGGATGATTATTCCTCGTAGAAGTGGCAACCGTTCTCCTCTCCTTTTCTTGCCATTTCTGTTGGAAGAACGAGAAGCATTTCCACGTGGCTTTCTGGCCGATTTAGTTCAAATGGCGCATTCAAATGGCTGTCTTGATAGGGTATGTCTTTCACATCTCTCACATGCCTTTTATTTTTTTCACATAATTTTCATATTTTTGTCGAGCTGGTATAGAAAACAATCAAGGTTTCTGAATTCATTCAGTTAGTTTAACATTTTTAAACATCTCTCTCCCTTACTTGAAAAAGAAAGCGCTCTTGTGTGAAATCAAGATTTGCATTTCTTGATTGACAAGGACAATTATAACAGTCATCGCCTCCAAATGTAAAACAGATTCTAGGGTATCATTTTTATTGTAGCTTATTTCTCTAATAAGAACAAAGAAATCATTACAAATCATTACAAATCATTATAAATCATTACAAATCATTATAAATCATTACAAATCATTATAAATCATTACAAATCATTACAAATCATTATAAATCATTACAAATCATTACAAATCTTTATAAATCATTAAAAATCATTATAAATCATTACAAATCATTATAAATCATTACAAATCATTACAAATCATTATAAATCATTACAAATCATTATAAATCATTACAAATCATTACAAATCATTATAAATCATTATAAATCATTAAAAATCATTACAAATCATTACAAATCATTATAAATCATTATAAATCATTACAAATCATTACAAATCATTACAAATCATTACAAATCATTACAAATCATTATAAATCATTACAAATCATTACAAATCAGGAAAAGCTTAGCTCCTAGCTAGTTTCATCTCTTTGATTTTAGCATTGACAAGATTTCAGCTTGGTTCAGTGACCAATACGTTGGTTTGGTACCGTGACACTGATGTCTGCCTGTGTGTTATCTGCCTCTCGTCATTTGAATAACAACTTTACCTGTCTCTATTATGATCCAAGTTTTTGATTGCACTTCAGTAATAAGAATTTTTTCGTTTAGATATTTTCACCACTGCTAATGGAACTATATGAGCGAATGAAGAACACGTCACTGGTTGATGAGGCATACAAGGCTCCCTTATTGGTCGGTAAAATAATAGCCCAGTGCCTTTTTGCACAGAATTCATCTCAATATACTATAACTTACTAGTTTTATTTTTCTAATCAACTGTCTCTTATCTTGTCGGTTGCTGCATTAGTAGAATGTTCTAGTACGTTTAGTAAGTTTGTATTTACTCTTGGTTGCTTTTTTTCTTTTAGATTATCACCATTTTCAGCTTTTGTTTCCAAATTTTTCTAGGCACTTTCAGAACTATCAGAAATCAGGTTGCCGTTATCAATTAGGCCCATCTGCTCCTTGGTAAGTTAGCTGAATCTCTCTCCATGTATAATTCAAATTGAACTGTCGTTGGATTGGGGAAATATTCGACTGCAAAGTTTACAAGCAAAACACGTGATATAACAAAAAAGTCTTTGATTGCATGCCTAATTTGGTTCTGTGCAGTTTTTATGATGACGCTGGTATGGATTCGTGGCGTACTTTGTCAAATTTATGAGCGTTGTCTTGCGGCGTTGTGCACATCAATGTGAACACTCTTAAAAGTTAGTTTTCGATCTATGTTCTGACGTTTTAAACTCTGAAGAGTGTCAGACGAAAAGCTTTAATTTACTAAATGTTTGCTTTTTTCAAAGCCATTTACTCTTAAAACAAATGAAAACAATAATTTTTACCAAACCAGGGTACAATGTTTGCAATGAAAAGCCACTGCATAGCATGGGAATTTGATAAAGCAGAAAACCGATCCGTAGTATAACAGCATCTCAGTGAACTTGGCTATACATCAGAACCAAGTTCTTTCAGTTTTTCCTTGAAAAAGATTTTAAAAAGCTGTGAAAAAATAAACGTATCCTTGAAAAGTGGCTTTGTTGTTGGAAGGAAAATGTGGACATATTTCCTACTCAAGGGTGTAAAGAATATATTTATAGTGTATTTCACTTGTTTAGATAGATGCTAATGTTCTGCAAACTCACTCTTTTTTAATGGTTTACATTAAATTGCACGATGCGTTTTTCATGTAAAACCCGATGCGTTTGATAGTCACCTCTTGCCTCCCTACGTCATTCTCTTCCTCAACTGTAATTGCACACTTTGAATGCAGCTTTCAAAACTTCCGTCCTGGAACCCAGAACCCATGTCCAATGCAGCAGCTAAAGAACTCGAGAGTCTTTCTTATTTGGGACCTTTCCTTCAGCTCTCTATATTTGCAGAGGATAATGTAAGTACTTGATTTTTTTGCTGTCTGTTTCTTTGTTTCTTTGTTTCTTTGTCAATTCATTTGTATCCAAAGAAATTGGAAATGTACTCGACGATGACTGTACGTGACTCGATAACTTTGAATCGTACACAGCTGATATCTGCTATCAGTTAATGCAGGGGTACCCAGCATTTTATATGATAGGCATGCAGAAGCATTCCATATGATAAGTCTGATAAGCATACAGAAACATTCCATGACGACAAAGATATGATCCCTGGTCACCTGAGACATGTACGCAATATCAGATACTCTTCAATTATTCACTCTATCCAATTCTCCGTGAAAATTAACGAAATCTGTATCACCTACCCTCCTAGACCCTGTGAACTTTGGAGTGCTCTCCCAACTTCCTGTTTCTCAGACTCCTGCTATCTATCGTTACTCAAAACTAATATTAGCAAACTTATCTTGCCTCCTTGTCTTCTTAATCCCTTCCCTTTTTAATGTTAGAAATTTGTTATTGGCTACCGGCCCTTTCCTTAAGATTATCGAATAACAAAATTTATGACCAAACAATACTACGAGGATTTCAAGAGTGCTATTACATATTCTGATATTTAAGTGAGTTAAAAAACGATTTAAATAGATAAATCTTGTGCCAAGTTTCGATTAATTTTACAGTAAAAATATTCCTTTCCCATAATTCTTTAGTCACAAGTTGCTGATAAATATTTTGCTGATGGAAAACCAGGACAAGACCACATAGGACTGATACACACAACGCTGAGAGTAGGCATGCAGTTATTGCGAGTGAGTACTTTGAAGATTGTGTATTCACCACAATGCGTATATTGCCTGTCTTGTTTTTCCTGCCCTTAAAAAACCTTTGCGTAGAAAGCAAAGCCATCTGATTGCAAATAGACTGGTGAAAAATGTTTGATGGGAAAGAGCCTGTGCTAATGTGCCTGTATCTCACCAAATTTGTAACATATTTAATCTTATTTGCATTTTAGAGGTATTTCATCCAGTTTTTTCTTGTTGTATATTCAAAATTAAAACATCCAAAGACAGATTTTTGTGAGGTCATCACATTGGAACACGATAGTTCTCCAGCCAAGCTTATGCACTAAAAGCTTATCTGAGAAATCTTACAGGTTTTATCTAGGAGTGGTTTTAGCATGTTTCAAACTGTTTTATTTTTCCGTTAACTCCTGCCTTGTCTTTTCAAATGTATTATCCTCTTTAAAAGATTTTAATTTTTAACATTTTTATTGTATTATTTTGATAACTTATGGATACGTTTTCTACTTGATCAGTTCGGAATGTTCGACGCAAATTCTGTATGAATCACACTATTCTGTGTATGAATACTCTACTTAAACTGTAACAGTTTTTAAAAATAAGCTTCGTTGACAAACCCATGTCTTTTAGCAATGCTACCTTCTCCCACTCCACGTACAACGAGGAATCTTTTAGCAAATTTGCCAGCCTGAATAAAAAGCTTTTGTAACGCATGTGTTCTAAAATATCAAACTTTCCTTAAACAGTCAGAACTGTTCAAAATCGTGTACAATAACTTGCTGAATCAAGAGAGCAGAGAGGCTTGTTTGCAATACCTTGCCAACATTTTGAATAGAAACAACAAGAAGTCGCAGCTTCAGGTATGCACAGTCAAATTTAAGTTCTATCAATGCAATACTGAGTAATATAGAGGCTGGTGTTGCATTGTAGCGTTTTGTAAAGAAGGTGGATGAGATATAAACCTCAAGGCTCTTACACTTCTAGGCCATGTCTTTCACTGCAAAATGAAGATATTGGATTTCGTCAGAACCTGTTTAAGTCCTGTTTCACTGACAATTTGTGCTAAGCTTTCTGTGAGCAACAAATATCCTCTCTTTTATAAAGTATTTTATGAGTTATAAATATGTAAAGCTTGCTGTGTAATCGACCAGACGATCAGCAAGTGGACATAAATTTGTCATTTTGTCATCTGACTGTCGTCATCATCTGACCGTGACGTGACATGACGTGACATCCTTTGCTCACTGGGGGTTGTATATTTCAATTTATCATGAAAAAGGTGCATTACTATCTTCTTGAATTTTTACAGAAGTCAATTTAGACATAAGAAAGCAGAAAGAATAAATAATGATTAAACATTTGTGGAAAAAAATTTGCTGAAAGAAGCATCTAAAAGCTTTGCCCTGAATAAGTTGATTTCTAATTGGTGAAGGAATTGTTTCCATTAAGGCAGTCGACAGATTCTAGAGTGGCTTAAGCCATCAGTCAATCCACATTGACCAATCAAAAAGCGTTATACCACATAGGCGCTTCTTGATTGGCCAATATTCCAACGGCAGATGACATAAGCCGTTTTGGTATCTGCCTATTACCTTCAAGCTATTTGCTGGCTCAGTTACAAGAGCACAGAGTATTAAATAAAAGCCAATAAATTACTATCCAAAATTTCCATTTTAGCTGCTAGATTTATTCATATCTAAGTATTAGCATGTTGCTAGAGTTGGTCAAAAAGTACTTTCTAGCATCATCCAAGAAAATTGTGCAGACCTTGGTACAAATTCTTTAGTCTTGATACCTCACTAATAAAGAGCATTTTCTTTTAGGCGGATGACAAGCTGCTATCAAAGGATGGACTTCTAATAAATCTGCTTTCAGTTCTTCAGCAGCTTTGTATAAAAGTTAGACTTGATAAGGTAGGTACTAAGAGGAAAGTTTGTGTATGATTTCAGGGATACCACAGTCTGTGAAGCAAACATTTACATTTCCGGAAAGCAATGGCTTTTATAAAAAGCTTCTTGCGTTGGTTAAATCATATTCTATCTGCAATATACTCATCTATAAGAGTATCTCAGCCATAAAAAGTGCAATTTTTTTATTTTTTCGATCGTCACTTTATTGTCACATTTTTCGATTAGTGTTAACATTCTTTGTTCATTCTCAGAAAATCGATGCCTGCTGTTTATCGTCAAGTCATCTTCACTAAATGGAAATCTGCGGGGCGGCGGCATCTTTGCTGCTTTTCGGCGGGCTGGGTGGTGTTTGGGGGCTGGCTGGTCTCTGGAGGGTGGTTTTTGAGGGCGGGGGCTCTCGGTTCGCTGGGGTGAGGGCAGAGTTACCATCAACTCTATGATATCATTTCCTTTTAGTTATTCATGCTGTTGTATAAATTATGGTTGACATTAATAAGCCTTGTGCTATTAGCTACGCCTTAATCAAGGAATTTATTATCATTATTATTCTTATTATGGACATTTTTTATTTTGTGACACTGTCAATTCTTTAAAGTTTGTTGGTTTACTATGGAGTCTTATTTTTGCTAGATAAAAACAGTGCAAATTGGTGTGTTCTCGTCTTGCAGGTTGATCATCTTTACCCTTTTCATCCAAAATGCAAACTTGACATGTCACAGTCTTCTCCAATCAGAGCCACAAAGGATGAAGTTGACAAGTGGAAGAAAAGTTTTGGTAAAAAGACTATTTCTTTCTTAAATACATTTAGACCGTGCAATACATTGAAGATATTCCTGGAATTCCAGCTTCAAAGAAAAAGAACAATGATGATAATTCACTAATTTCGAATACAATACTTTCCTTTCTCTTACAAATATATGTGCTTCTTGACACACATCAATTGAGACATGAAAAAACATACTTTTTATTCTAAACTAGAAAACTGGCTAATTTCAAATAAATAATTTTTTAATGGCTTATGATTAAAACAATAAAAGTTTTGTAGAAATCTGTTTCGTTTGAAACATAAGCCTGTGATTGTGATATAGTTATATTTAAAACTAAATAAGAACATCATTTGATATTTTGCAAGACAACTTCCAATTTGATGTATATTTACTGTGCATTAGGTCTCTAAACACAGCTTTAAAATTGAACTTGCTTTACAACAAGAACGGGCTCAGCTTGTGCGAAGAGACTCTCAGTTCAGCACTTTATAGTTTCATGAAGTTAACAACATGTCGCTTCATTTTAAAATATGCTTTCCAGTTTTAATACACTGGTTACAGCGTAACTGAAAAATATGCACTAATACACTTAACTATATGAATACTCTTTCAAGTATTATATTCTATATTTTGAATTTACTCTAGATAACAAAGCATGGGGTGAAGTGAAATTTCTAACCGAATGCTTCTTTTTCACCTTCCATTGCCATCACCTATCTATCATTCCTTGCATACGAAAATTTGCCAAGCGAATAAGGGCATTGAGGGATATGAATCGACTGGTGAACGAGCTTGAATCACGTGACTCTGAGTGGAAAAACACACCACTAGCTGCTCGTAACAGAGCATTGCTGAAGAAATGGAAGTTACAAATAAAGGTGAATTGTCATCATCATTAATTAGTCCTGTTTTTAGGACTCTTAACATATTTGAGCACACGATTACCATTATCTAGTGTATTGTTTGTTTGGTTTCTAAGACTGCTGGATAACAAGTTAAATTAAGATTTTGAATTCTAAAAACCATCAAAACATCAAAACCATTTTAATTTCTTTATAGGCATGTATCTTACAGGAGTGTTCATATTGTGTATACTTAAATGAAAAGATTCCCTTCTGAAGCATTGCAACTATCGGATTTCACGCATGCCCTATCTGATTCCTATCTGGTTAAAAGAGCTAGATCGTCACTTTTTAAAGCTTTGCCGACGATTATTATGCAGTTAACAGATCTTATTCACTCATAAATGACGAACTCCTTCTGTCTACACAATAGCAGTTTTTCTATTTTCATGCACATTGATCTGAGAAACAAAACAACAACGAAATCTTGTGATTTTACCATCAGACATCATCTATTAAAAAAACCCAGATTGTACCAAAAACGTAATCGAAACATGTATCGGATAATTTGCAGAGCTCGTGCATCGTCCAGCCAATCAGTTTTAAAAATAACATACATTGAAAACTAGAATGAAAATCGACTTTTATATTGACAAAAGAAGTTCTTTTTCACCTTTGGTCTCCATTCTTACTATTTTCTTTTGGCAAGTAACATTGTTTCGAACCTTTAAAGCTACTTGGTTGCTCAGTAGCTCATTTCTTTTTGTGATTATTAGCCTATTTCGACGTTTTATATTCTAAATAGCGTGGGAAGAAATTATTTGCTCTGTTCTGAGTTGTTGCTTTTTAAAAAGCCATGGAGTGTACTACCAAATACTCGTTTGTTTTTAGGGCCTGATTATAATCTCCTTTCTATGCATTGCAGAAACTCGTAAAAGAAGATGCTTGTGCTGAAGTAGTCATCATGGACGAAGATCTGCTTAGACAATGCTTAAGGTTTTACGGCACAGCTTCACAGTGGCTTCTTGGTTTAGCGACTGGGAAAGAAATGTCGAGGTAGTGCTTCTAATTAATCTTATTTCTTAGTTAATCCATTGCTTTGATGAATTTGATTGCAGCCACTTCCTTAAGGTATTTGTTGTTTATGATCAAGAGATATATATATTTGAAGTTCAAATCATGGCATTTGATATTTTTTTATTCTTATAGAAATAAATCTATTCTTGTTAAGAAGAAATAGCAACCCTGACGTATAAATCTTTGAATGATATTGCACCCGAATGTATTTTAAATTAATATACAAGATGTTCTAAATCAATAATCGTGAATTATGCTCAACCGATTCACATTTGCCGCTTCTCAAAACAGCTTTAGTAGGCAAACTGAAGTGACACCTTCCTTCGTTTGCCTTCAAACGGCTATCGAAAGACGAAATCTTTGCAATTAGCTAAGGATAATGTTTTCTTTTGACTCTTTGCCATTAGAAATTTTCATTTTTTTCCTTCTTTGAATAGAAAATGTTATTAATTTTTTCTACCAATATATTTTAGTTTTGTATTATCTAGTAATTTTGCTTCCAACACGTCGATTTGAAAAGCGGTATATGTACTGAACCATTTTACGTGTATAAATGTTATGACATGAAAATTTCAAAGTCAAATGAAAGCAAAGTCTAAGCGACCAGTTTAGATGACCTTGGTATTTATCACTGCGATTAAACTGTTTGCAACAAGCCTTAGGCTAGTTGGCAGTTGGCAATGTTAAGCAATATTATTGAAGCAGTAGGTTTTGCATAGATTTCCAGAAATCATCTCAGTGCTACTTAGCTAACATCGCTATATATTTATGGTTTGCAAGTTTACGCAAAAAGCTACAGCTGCATGTAACCATTAATTAAACTACTCAAAGTAAAACTAAGCAGCTCAGTTGTCATCAAGATAAAGTCGCCTTTTTTTCGTTGTAGCCTATCGCTCCCTTTACCCGAAACTGTTCCAACGCATTTTGGTGCAATGCCGGATTACTTCATTGAAGATATTGCAGAGTTCCTTCTGTTTGTTGACATGTGAGTAACTTCCAGTTCTACGTCAGAGTCTTTCCAGTCTCTTCTTAGTAGCCTATGCTTTCTTGACCTTATTCCTCAGTGTCTTGTTATTAGCAGGAGAAACGCGTCGCATTGATGAGGACTGGAAACCCCTTCGCATTTCAATTAATGCCTTAATCTCTTTTCTGAATTCTGTGCTGAAAATCAGGTATGTAAGTGGCGTGTTACAAAATCCACCGAATATAAACCAGGCCATTAGTGGTTGGATGACTGACTGGTCGACTTGATTTACATATTTTTCTGGGTCGTGAACTCTGGCAATGTAGCCAGCTACCCATGGAATATAGCACAGAATGCTTCCGATTGTGATACTTCGCAACATGTATATTGCGTTTTTGTTCCTGCGCATTTTGTTGTTGAACTTGCTGGAAGTTTGGACATGTGAGCAGCATGACTTCATGCTTTTGCATAATCTGCGCGATGCTTTTGTAGAGAGTATAAAAATGATAATACATGGAAGAATGATAACCAGCATCAGAAACAATGTCTCTATGACCACCTTGACGATACCCCGGTGCGGCAAAACTGAGCACTGAGGTTTACCCTGTATCTTTATAAGACCAAACTGAAAAAAATAGGGTTCTCCACATGCTATAAAAGCTCCTATCCAAAGAGCAGCCAATACTGTTTTTGTTTTACGCAAAGAAAACCAGCGATTGAATGGCTTCATGATCAAGAGGTAACGCTCGATTGTGAGAAGGAGAAGGGTTATTGACGTCACAGAAAATAGCATAACATCTAGTTTATTAAGAATTGAGCAGGCTAGGATGCTGTATTTCCATTGGTCACTGATGACATAAGCGTAAATCCAGGTAACATACATTGCCCAGGTTTTATTGATATCGCATATTGCAAGGTTGACTATAAGCAGATCACCGCTATTGAATGTCTTTGACTTAATTCGATGCAGCTTTACTATAATAGCGAGAGTATTGCCTACAAATGATGCAATAAGCAGAGGAATAACAAGAATGTGTGTAATGATGTCTGCGGAATTCTGCTCTGCCATCTGGCCCAACTTCCGTCACAGAAATGAACGAAACGTTTTCTTTTTTCTCTTTTTGAAGACCATGGACGATTCGCTTTATGAAACGGTGGATGGATTGTGCTGAAAAAACACCTTTATCTAGAATCTATTAAGTTATTTGTTCAGATCCAGATTCTGTTATATGAGATCAGATCCTGTTAGATTGTTTCTTCTAATACAGATTCTGTTAGATTATGTATTCTTGTTCAGCTTCTGTTAGATTATGTGTTCCGATCCAGATTCTATCTCAAGCAACAATAAGCAGAGGCTAGGTATATGCCTTTGAACTCAAAATACAGAGTAATGTGAGCCAATGCATTCTCCTTCATCATTCATTCAAGTCTGGTTGCTCTCTAGAATTAAAAGGAGTGATTCGTTAACTCGCTGCTGTCTGAAGGTAGTAAAAAACTGCCATCTTACAAGAAGGGTTTAAACTCTATTTCAATTTAATCATTGCACAAATTGTCTTTGAAATAACGTTTTCAAAAGGACTATGAACACTAAAAGAATTGAGAAAGAAAAACTTGATGTAAATAATTCTTTTTCACTCTTTTATTTTTAACACATTACACTTACACATTTACATTTAACATTTACAGTTCGATATGCAAGTCTTCTCTCCCTCTACCTCTCCCCTTCGTTATTGTAAAGCGTTACTTTGGATCCTAGAATGACCTTAAATTGTGAACAAGAGTTACTGACTAGAATGGTTATAACGTGTGCTGCACTTTATATTTCGTTTTATGCGGGTTTTGTATGCTTTAATCGAATATGTTGCCTTGAAAAGTGCATTTGGTTGTCGGTTAATCAACTAAAAAATGCCAATCAACATCATAGTCTGTTTTAATAGAAAATGTCACTTCGTAATCACAATATTGTGTCTAGCAATGACCAGTTTGTCTTCTTCTAAACTACGGCAGTTGTTATATTTCTCTCATTATAGTTTTTAAAAAAATTGGTTTCTAGCAAATCCAACAGGAACGCTGCTGTTTGCAGCCAAACCCTTTCTTTAAAACCTTACATTCTTATCTTTGCTTCTTTGATAGTTGATTAGAATCATGCAATTGCGTGGCGCAGGTGTATTTGGATTGCAGCATGCGTTGTTCTTTATGTAGTTCTCGCATATTAGACAATAAAGTGCATTTTGCTTGGAATATACAAAGCTCTAGTGCATTGCTTGTTTAAAACTTTGATGGTTTTTAAAATTGTTTAAGAATCCTATGTAAAGAATAGGCTGGTTTTTATATTCAAATAACGGACAATGAGTCATTTTGGAAGTTTCTTGCGTTGCATAGCTTTAACAAGAATTTAGAAAGTGTACCCTTTGTACCTTCCATTTTGTATTCAGCCTTGCTAATAAACGAAGACTATTTGACTACATACTACATTGTTTAAATTTGTGTACTATTATAACGTGTATAGACCGTCGACTCGCTTTAACTGAAGAGTTCAATAAGCTATGACCTCTCTCGAGCTGTGCAAAGTTAACGAGATACGCACCTGATCTCTTACCAGCCACTGCTGTTTCGGTTGGATGATTTCAGTCTTGCTGGCTTGACGGGGAGTGAAGAATACTCTTCCTTAGAGTGTACTGTCTTCTAGGAGAACTTCTACTGTCTTCTAGGATCTTCTGTCTCTTGTATCTGTACCAATTGGACACCTTGTTCACATCCACTTTGCTGCTACGAATGACTCGTCGGCCTTGCCTAGCATTATAGCATCGTTCTCAAGCAGCCTTTTGACAATAGATGCAGTCCATTACCATCTGGCTGCTTATTAAGTTATATACCATCAAGATTGAAAATAAGATCGTTCTTTTCCACGTGACATGATACCATTTCAATCAAGCTTTAAACCTACTATTTCCGGACATCCTTTGAATGAGGAATTAAGCTTTTGTCTGGCATTCTTCGAACACTGAACGCATTATAAACCTTTTTATTGATTGGTCAATGATTTAATCAAATCATTCTACAAACTGTGAACGTTTTACTTAACGGAGTCTATTTTAATGCACCGGGTCTCCTGAAGCTGTCTTTGTTTAAGGATGGTTTTGCTCTGCAATTTTCTTGGACAAATACGCTCACGATATCACAGATTCTTTTTCCTATATTTGCTATTTGTGTTAAAGAAACCTCACTATTCGAATTAGTTTGTTGTTTTTCTGTTTTGCATGTATGACATACAATTTCTTTGTACGAGAATCGCCTTGGTTTGTTGATTTCAATGTCGCTTTACTAAGTGTTTTGCTTTGAAGATGTTGAAACCAATAAGACAGCGTGTAGTTGTGTTTTAAGCGTTTTATACACTTTTTGATTAAAAGGGCTCGATTATTACAAAACTCCTCTTTTAGTTTAATGCATTAAAATATTTATTTTTGTTTGTTGAGCTAGTTGTGTTAAAAATCAAATCAAATAGAATCTCATATACCTATTCTTTATTTGCTTGCAGACATGCGCCGCAGGTTCTTGATGACCCGTGCATAGAAGACTTCATGCCGTTCCTCGTTGTGTTGTTATGCAATTACAACTATATTGCCAACCCATACCTAGCCGCGCAGTTGATAGAAGTGAGTCGCATTCAAAGTCTTGAAATTTCCTTGAACTATCGACAGGCCACATTTGCTCTCTGCACGTGGCTGTAAGACAGTGCATAACAGTATTGTGTAATTAGTTCTTTTAGCTTGATCATTAGAGACTGGATGCAAACATTATATAAGATTTGCATAGAAGCCTGGTACACGTGAGATTTTTTATTGTGCTCTTTATATAATTTGAGAAGCTGCTAGAAACGCACTTTTATTAAAAAGATATAGAAAATAGATCTTCAGGCGTCTAAAATGTTGATCTAGTGGAACTTTTACAACTCTTTACTTTATTGTGCTCTCATGTAGCGATAATTGTTTATTGCTAACATAACAGAAAAGAGACAAGTAAAAGGCGAGTCTAGTTGACGTTAAGAACGTGAATGTATGATTAGCTATATCTTTTTCCCTGCCTTAAAGTTGGTTGAAGTGAACTTAATCGGAATTTATCTTTCGTGTATTAAAATGCAAGGAAAATGCTAAGTTTCGACTAAAAATGATTAGGTTGACCGTAAAGTACTTTTCTGCAGCACTCCTCCTTTGTTTGGTGAATATTTATCGGAAAAAATGTGCCGAAGAGAAAAGAACTTCGCTTTTGTTTTTTCTTCAACATAGAAGTCCGTTACTCACTACGTTCCGATATACATATTAAAATCAAACCAAGAGGGTGCCAAGAAAAGGGCTACATTTGCCTGCTTTATACTCCATGTCCTAGTCCAAAGCTGGTTTGTTTTTATGTGAATAATTTTTGCAGAAGTAAGCTTGGGAAAGCTTGTTATTTGATTGTGTCTTGCTCTTTCTGCTGTCTTGGCTTTCAATTTCTTATCTTTTGCGATTTTCAGGTTATTTTTGCCGTGGACCCCAGTGTCCAGGCACGTGCCAAACCCTTCTACGATGCTATTGTTTCTTACCCAATTGGAGAGCTGCATTTGGCACCGGCTTTAATGAAATTCTACGTTTGTAAGTCATGTTGAAACATCAGTTTTAAACATTAAATAAGATTTAAAAAGTTTCTGTGAATATTTGCCATGGATGGATCTTCTTATTTTTCTGTTAACATGTGATCGGTTTTAAACAAGAAAAAAGTGACCCTTAATGACAAATGAAATAGCGCATGTACAATTAAAAAGATATCCATTTAGCTTTCGTTGTACTTACCACACATGGCGGCAATTTCAATGCAGAAGATAAACTTTTCCTTAAGCATTATATAAGTTGACACGTTCTTGATCGTTTCACTGTTTCAACACACACTATTTACTAGTCTGAATCATTCAAGAGTACTCTGTACAAATTTGCTTCATTTTCCCTTGCTTTTTATTTGTGAGATAGTAAAGTATGATAAAGAATTAAACTTTATTCAAATTTATCCAAATTTATCATCACTTATTAAGAAATTAATATCATTCTCTTCATTACTCGACCTTAATGACTTCTATGGTATTCTTTACAGAATTATATTCTCTCGTTAACACTTTTCACTGCTTCTATCTGAAATAGAATTCAGTAGCATACAGATATTGTTAAAGAATTATTTTTATGCAGAAAATTAATAGTTTTGTAGACGAAACAAAATGAATTAATTACATTTCGTTTCTGTCAGTGTTTACGATCTATTAATCTATTTTGTTTCATTTGCCAAGTATTATTACCACCTATTTAGCTGCCTATATATGTTGACATGGTAGCAGTGATGTAAGATTAAATTAGGATCTTCTAGTACAAGTTAATGACCTGTATAGCATGTTTAGATTTTGTGAAAACAAATAGTTTAACTATGATTTATTTAATCGAAATTTTGTGCTCCGTTTACAAAATGCTTTTTCCTTGCAGACGTGGAAACAACTGGATCTTCGAACGAATTTTATGACAAGTTTGGTATTCGCTATCATATTTCTGTGATAATGAAAGGGCTTTGGAAGAGGCCAATGCACAAGGCTTCAATCAAGCAAGAAAGCAGGTTTGTCATTTAGATAATTTTTCAGATGTTATCAAACTCAGATGTGACGCAGATTGCACCGTTAATGGCCATTTTGCTAACAGTAGAGACATATTTTCTGTCAACCGTTTCTCTTCTGTTCTTTGTCCTTCGTTTTCATTTTCTCCATCAGTTCTCACTCTTTCGGATCTTTTTCCTGGAGAGTTATCTTTTTCTCCATCAATTTTGTTTCCATAATTAGTTTTTCTTCTCAACGGAACAACCCATCAATGTTTCTTCCTTAATTAAGAAGCTGCCTTCTGTCAAGTTTCTTGCTACAATCAAGCGTCTTGAAGCATTCAATCATCCTCCTTCACGCATCCTTTCTTCCTTAACCTTATCCGGTCATACTTGTTGAGTTCATTCCTTAACCTTGACCGGTCATTCTCGTTGGGTAATTATGTTTTCTTTTAGCCAATCGCCTATTCTCAGCGTTCTCTTATCCTGCTTAATTAACCAGTTTGTTATTTCTATCAGACTTATAATTTCTTTATTTCATCAGCTTTCCTTCTTCTCTTGACCATACAACTTACTCTGTCAATCTTTTCCATTTTATTTCTTTGCTTGTCTTCATTTATCTTTATTATTCCAACCTCAAACTTTATCCTTCTGATGCTCATATCTTCTTTTATAAATCTTCCTTCCAGGCTTGGTCAATATTCTGTACTTTTCTATTCTACAACTTTACTTTCCTTTTGAATCATTCCTATTCAACTTTTTGTTTCATGTGCATTTTCCGTTCTCTCTTAATCGTTTTTTCTCTGTCATTCATCTTTTACACTATTCCATCTCTTTCTTCCAACTTTCTTTCCTCTTTCCCTCCGCCTTCCCTCCTCTTCCCAAGATTTTTCTTAAACCAATCTGTTGTTGTCAGTTAATCTTCTTTCGTCAGTCAGTTTTGTGTCATGATTGATTTTTTCTCGGGTATTCTCCCATTTTTTTAAAATTTCTGGTTCACGAGTTTTGGCCAAGTTTGTAGTTCTCTTTTCTATTTTCAAATTAAATTAGTATTTGTATTTTTCAAGAAACCATTTTTTCTGAAAAGTTATCAAATCATGCGAACAATAGTATTTTTGTAATTGTATTTGTACGAAAAATTTTATCATATCAACAGCTTTGATCTTGTTCTCTTATTTTCATTTTCCAGGTACTATTTGAGATTATAATCTAAATATGAGCTCATAGATGGGCATAAAACCTGTTTTGCTTAATAGTAAAGCTATCGTAACTTTCTTTCTGATGAGTATTAAGTAAATTTAAATAGGGCAAACTTACTTACTGTTTTTTCTAATTGTCCATAGGACACCAAATTTTGTCCGTTTTATAAATATGTTGATCAACGACCTCACCTTCTTGCTGGACGAATCATTGGATACCCTGAAGAACATCCACGAACATCAAGAGCTGATTGCGAATGCTGCTGAATGGGAAGCTTTGTCTCGAGTGGGTTTTTTTCATTTAATCAAACTTGAGTTTTTGGCTGAAATTATAAGAAATCTTATGCAGCAATCAAAAATATAGATTAATTCCTAGCCAGTAGACAGCGTAGTCAAGACAGTCTCTCGCATACTTAGTTCTAAATAATGGTTTTCGTTGTAAAAATGCCTCTAGTCAATGGACACAAATATAAGTGATGTATATCAATGCACAATGTGTTTAGGACAATATAACAGGAACTCTGGGACTCTTGCCCATGAAGCTTTTGATATATAACCTTATTACAAGCCTGAGTTGTTGATCTTGTGTGCATAGAAATATATAGATGTTTCTTTCTCTGGGCTGACTTTAATTAAACAACTCTGTTGCCATAAGTGTTCACTCTGTTGAGCTTAAATGATACTACCCTAATATAATCAGAAATTTGTACTCTATTTTACTCGCTAGATTTTTTATTTGGTCTGTTTGTTTAAAGACTGGAATATAATGCATTTATTTGCTACAGGAATTGAGAACCTCCCGTCAACGTCAACTGGCTACAGATGAACGGCAATGCAGGTCATACCTCACTCTTGCATCAGAAACCCTTGGAATGCTGCACTACCTGACAAAAGAAATACCGGAACCATTTCTTGAAAAGGTGACTAAGATGTTGTGATATAATACATCTCATGTTTGCTTGACGTCACATACGCTGGGTTGTCTTGCTGCTATTTAAGCGAAATTGCTTTGTAAAGAAGTGCTTGTAAGGTTTTTAAAGCTCCAACTGTCATTGAGAATAAGAACTGTTTCGATATTGTTAAATTTGTTGGTAATCTTTAGTACATAATGTGAAGAAGTGGCATCATCGGTTCAAATTTAAGCATACGGCCTAAAGCAATGTTTTCAAAATTCCTTCTAAAGAACAGTTTAGGTTATTTAACCACCAGTTTTTGTTTCATTTTGTTTCCAATGCATTCTATATACCCTACTAAAGATTACCAACAAATTTAACCCTGGTACTGAAATGAAGGATCGAAATAGTTCTGAATACCTGAACAAGGGGTCAAAGTATTAAACAATATTTCTTTTCTCTGTTATCCTGTTTCCTGCATCTGAATTTGCTTGATTTTGTTCAGGTCTTGTCAGAAAGACTGGCTGTTATGCTGAATTTCAACGTGAAGCAGCTTACCGGTGCCAAGTGTAAGAATTTAAAGGTGATTTTCCCCTTCTATTGTTTATTAAACTCGCCGTATGTGCAGCCTTTTTATCCGGCTGAATGCAGACAACATTGTACACTTTGAAGTAATTGCTGTAAAAGGAATCAATTGCTGACATAGAAATTTCTTTCAGGAAAAGTACAGATCGAAGCAAATATCGTCGCTTCTAGCCCTGATTTGTATTTAGGCATTGTAGATGGCATATAAGTAACTAGCATTGCTAGTTTAAAGTTTATGCACATTTAAGTGAAAAATATACTCGCTCATCGGGTAAGTATATCGGTTTTGTTCAGGATGATAAAACTATAATTGATCTTGTATAAAGCAATATTTATGTGCAGGTACGAAATCCAGAAAAGTATGGGTTTGAGCCAAAGAAAACGCTTGACAAACTTACAGATATATACCTGCATCTTGATGGAGATGAATTCGCAGATGCTGTTGCTGCTGATGAGGTAATTAAACGCATTTCTTGTATTGACTTATGCCTCTCATTTGTTTCTAAATTCATCTAGACGTACGAAACATATCAATTTTTATTCCATTACAAAGTTTTCATGCATGCCGTGTTTTCTCGAATTGAAACTGAACTCGAATGAAACTGCACTCAAATAGAAGCTGGACTTTTATTTTCTTTTCAAAATAACTTTGGTTTCCCATCAGCAAAAGCTAGTTCATTAAGGTTACAGAATATTTGACTAATAATGGGCCTTTGCGAGCGTGGCGACGATCCAAACAATGGCAGTAAACTTCTACGGATTAATCAAAATTGATTTCAGACTTTCTAAAAATGCATTATGGGATGCTTGCGTAGCGCAATGGCTCATTGTTAGCAATGAGTCTTTAAAGGCACTGTGCCCCGTCAGAGTAAACATGAGAATTAGCCTTACGTTGCTGATTTAATACGTAACAATAGGTCTATTGTATAGTCCAACCAATGGGAAATTTAAAGACCATCGAAATGCGGTGGGACATCCGAGTTTAATGCTTGATACGATCACCAGGCAACTTTTATCTATAGAATGCTTTATATAATATGTTAAATATAGGTAAGGTCAGATATATCGCGTTTCCCTAACTTGAAAAGCCTCTTCAAAGAATAATACTTTACGGGGCAAGTTCTAGTCTAGGAACTGCATTCGATTTTATCATAGTGGCAATAGTTAATGCTTAAGAGAAAGTCTTGCGATAGGTAATGATTGGAAAATTAACATTTGAAGCTGTAAAATGCTATAATAGTATAAAAGAGGTCAAATTAACGGCATTTTTATTATGCGTTTTCGTCATTTTTAATCTTTTTATTCATAATTATCGTCTGTATTCTCATTTCAAATTTTTATTTTCTTCGTAGCGGTCATACAGCAAGGAAGCTTTTGACGATTGTCTGTTTTTACTAAAAAGAACCCTCCTTAAACCTGAAGTAAGTGAATATCATTAAAATGGTTATTTAAGATATAAATGACACAATGTGTAAAGGTGTAAATACTAAATTAATAGATTGTTACCACACGGGGTGCTCTCTCCTCGATTAGTCTATCTATTGAGAGAGCTCCTCCTTTGAGAAATTCCTGCATGCAAATCTCCTTTGTTTTTGTAAAATCATCTATATTTTTTTCTTGTTCTCTATTTCTGTCATTGTATGTAATTTCTTTCATCTTTTGTAACCTGTTGCTGTATTTCAAAAGATTTGTATGTATGGAATTTTAAAAATGAAATGAAATGAACTGATCTGAACTGAAATGTGTAGCTCTTTAAATCTGCATGATGTTTTCCATTGCTGCACTTAATCCTTGTCTTGTCAGATGCTATCAGAATTATTTGAGAAAGTCCCTAAACACCCAAGTTCCGGTGGCACCAAATGGATTTTAGTTTCATTCAGGTGTTTCATTGTTAAGATGTGAATTGTAAATTAGATTATGAAAATTTTGTCAATCGTATTCTAGAGTGAAATCGAGAAATTCAAAAGATTTGCTGACAAGGTAGAAGAAATATTTGTAGAGAATAACAAAGCAGCCATGGATCTGGATGATGCTCCTGATGAATTCAGAGGTTTGTTTTTCTCACATTTCAATCCCATCTACTTAATCCAATCTTCTAGTGTTTTTTTCTTCATTTCATTTCAACTTCTTGTTCAATTCAATTCACGCATACTGATATCCGGATTCTCTGTGTATTTGACGCGCTGCAGAAGAAGCAGTTAATCTAGGATCATTTAAACGAAGATAATCCAACCTTAAACATAGCGATTATTTACCATAATCACCGTATGAATCTGTGCACAGTGCCCATAAGTGCAATCGCCTTCTTGCAGATCCAAATATCCACGTAATGGCTGATAAAGCATTATTGCACCGGAGAATATTATGAATTGCGGTTTTCTTTAAACGTTAATTATTGTTTGTAATTTTAATTGGAGTTTAGAGCTACAATATTGTTTGAGTTTTTAATGATTTAAACGAAGAATGAGATCGTCTGTTTTGCTTCTAGATTATCTCAATGCAATTATAAATAATCGAAGTACATTACCAAATCATCGCACCTTATCTTGCAATATTAAGATGTGAGCGGTTTGCATGAAGTATTATGAGACCTATCCATCAAGCTGTTTAGTGTTATGAAAAATATAGCGAATTAAAACACCACTGAAACACGTAGTTAATGAATAAATAATCACAGTGATCAAGAAACAGATGCTTTATCAACAGAAAGTAATTAAAAAGTGAAGCCAACTGTTATATTATCTTTTGCGGTTTTAAAGCTGTACTCTTCAATAGTATTCGCTACTAGGCATGTTTTTAAGAAGCAATACAATTTTTAATCGATATAATCACTACTTGTGGTAACTAAACAGGACTTATTTTGAGTATTTTGATCGTTGATGCCTATCTTTGCAATAATGTAATCATGATGCCTACCTTTGCAATTCTTAGAAGAGTTCATGCAAATAACAATTTGTATAGTATTTTTATTTGAATTTGTATTTGTTTCTACCTAGCATCTGCGAGTACTTTATAGGACACTGCTAGTCTGTGCCTATTGATCAGCGACCTGGTCCTTCCACTATATGTAACGAAACCTTGTGATTCCTATTCCCGTAATGATAGAGAACTGGCGACTCCCTTCACTCTCGATGATGATCATATAGTCTGCGATCCTAACCACTGACCCATCCTTGCACATCTGAGACCAATGTCTGAATAAGACATTTGGCGTTTACTTCTGCTGGCATCCTAATCGGGGTTTACAAATAAGCAAGAGATGTTACATGAAAGATATGCTAAAGATTTTATAAAAACCAGGCTTCAATAACAGAAAAAATTTACTATTTTTTTAAATAGCTAGTGGTTTAAAATGACAGGGGAGTTGCTGGTTAATGGTACATCTTTTGAACTGTCACTGAAATTAAGATGATTAGATGCAGGGTATGTCTTAGACATAGTAGGCGTGTTTTTAAAACAGTCATTGAAATGAAATCTTTTTCAGAATACTAACTAGGAGAAATATTTTAGTCATGAGAATATATTTTGGGAAAGGGAAGATTGCTAAGGGTTGATTCTTCGTTGACTAGAAGGAATTATTTAGGATGGCTCACATTAGACACTGTCATTTTTTGTTTCAATAAGATTTGGTTCTGTTGTTTTTCGAAAATTCTCTAAAATGTCGAAAAACCATTACCTGTGGTGTCCAAAGTACGATTTCCGTTTTGGAGGTTTCAGTCTCTTTAAACGTAATGTAATGTTTTTGTAATTTTTCTCCTGTAGATCCACTGATGGACACTGTGATGGAAAACCCAGTGCGTCTACCAAGCGGCATCATTATGGATCGCCATATCATCACTAGACACCTTCTCAACTCTTCTACTGATCCTTTTAACCGCCAAAGTCTTACTGTAGATATGCTAGTTCCAGGTAAAATTTATAGTTCATATATTTCATCATTTTGGTGTGTCATCATATTACAGTGTGGCATACGCTGTTCTTTACCAAGAGGGCTGCAACTGATCTTTGCCTTGCCTCTGACCATCCCCACCCCCTTCCCCTCCCCCCCCCCTCATCCTCTCTAAAAATTATCCCCTGTGGAAAAAATAAGCTCATGTTATTTTCACTGAGCATTTATTTGAAATGTTTTCGTTGGTTTTCATTTTTGATTTGGGAAAAAAGCTGTAACCCTACAGTAGAATTTGGTTATTTATGTCCATTTTTTCGTATTTTTACTGCTTTATGAGTTGATATAATCAGAATTAGATGCATCCTTGTTTGCAAGACGAAAAAATATCCTTCAAAACAATGACAAACATGCCCTTTATGCTCTTCGTATGAAAGCTCAGGCATTGATCAAGTCACCTTCTCATGTACGTCGCTCTCTACCTGTCAGTATTTTCAGTTAGTAATATTTATCTATATTTTATTTATAGAGCCTGACCTCAAGCAGAAGATTGAAGACTGGCTTCGTTCTAAAAGAAAAAAGTAAAATGTAGAAATTTAGACTGAGTTTTTGTCTTGAAAAATGTTGTATAACTGGTATTTATGAAACATAGCCATTTTAATCTTCGTTTCGCGTTTATTAAGTGAACATGGCATAAAAATAAATAAATAGTTAACTTCCTTGTTGCTTTTTTGAACAATGAGTTGAGACAAACGACTGCATCTGCGAGTTTGCTGACTGTATGTGTAAGTGTTATGGTAACCAACTCGAGGTTAACTTTTTTGTGAAATACTTCACTTCCGTTGCATTGATTTGTAAATTGGTTTGTCTTATTAAAACCTGAAATTTCATTCAAATATTCTTCTTTCTCGAATCGATTTTCTTTACTTAAAATGAGCATTTATGATATATGGCCGCTCCAGCATTTTGAGAGAGTGTCACAAAATCACTCTTTTGATCTTATTTCAACCAACATGTAAGTTCTTCTTCTAAAACGTTGAGACTTAGCGAGAAGACAGTCACTTTAAACAAGAACGAGTATGCGCATTCAACTTTTTTATTATTCTGCATGCTTTTTTGCCATCAGCAGGGGGAATGACCGAGGAATGTTCCATCACCCTCCCATCACTCATCAGCTTCTAGCATCTTGCCTTTGTACCGACGCTACCCCCAGTTCTTTGCGTCCTCGACGTCTTTTTTTCGACGTCTTGTTTGCTAAGAACGTATTCTTTATTTATGTTAAGTATTCTTAAATTGTCTTTTACGAAAACAACATAATACTGCTACCTCTCGCCTGCACTATTTCCGCTTCTCTTTCCAGCTCCTCTTCTTCCACCAACTCTCCTTTCCCCTCTCCCAGTACAACCGTTGTCTCAAGGTGGAACAAGAGAGTTTCATCTTCAAAGCTAACGTTAGTATTCCGAGAATTTTGGTGGTACATTTATGTGATAAATCCATTTTTCTTGCTGGCAGCATTCTTAGACAGATCCCAAGTGGCTTTATTTGATCTCACTTGGGACATAGGCAATTCGAACATACCGTCTTCAAGTAATTGTCGTTATAACCTCTTTTGATATAACTGATGAGAAAGGCTTGGAGATTCGAGGTATCCATAATTTTGGTTATCACAGGTTGGTTTTTCTATTATTAATTTACTTACTCGGGAATGAAATACCAATGCAATATGAAGGGCATAAAGCTCCCTCAGAAAAACTGCCATTGACATCAGAAAGGTCAGTCATGAGGCTACGTTCCCACATCATCGAGAGCGAGTTGGGCCGTTGTTGCATCGGCGCAAATCGCTCAACCTACCTTAAAGAGGTTACTAGGGAAGTTATCCATTAACCCCCAAATATGATTGATAATTGGGAGGGTATGGACAGGAAAAGCCTCTTTTCCCCACTAATAGCCGATGCACTAGTCCTACCTAATAGCATCAGAAACTCTTAGAAGCATAAAAGATGCCTAAAGGTATGAGAGGTTTTAACGATGCCATAAAAGAAACTCAACACGCAAAGTTATACTGAAAAGGCACTAAACATAAAGAAACAAATTGAGGGAGGGAGGGCTGGGAAAATACAATAAAACAGCCTAGTTGAATTGTGGCTTCACCAAGCAAGATGAGACCCACGCTATGCCAAAACCTTAAATACCTCTAGATTAACCAAGGGAATGAAAACGCCACGAAACACACATCTTACCCTAGTTATACAATCAAATTCACAGGAGGCCGAAAGACTCCCCGCATTGCCCCTAAACTAGTAGAGCAGGTACAAGGAAAAACGCGAGGAAGCGTGGCACAAAATAGTATTAACAACAATCTCATGCGATTTAGTTAACGCTCAAAAGCCCCTCGTGAAATTAACTCTGATTAAATTTCATTTAATCATCATTATTTTTAAACTGTTGTTCTGATTTGGGTTATATCTAGATCCTGCTACTGCTATATTTACAAGAATACGGGTTCTTTTACTTAGTGCCAAACTATACTCCTACAAACATAGATTTCCAAAGCTTTTTTTATTCTGTGTTTTACCAGTAGAAGAAATGTTTGAAATTCTTGTTTCTACTGTACTTGTTTTTTACGGTTTAAAGAGACTTTCTTGATGTCGAAGCAACGCAATTATTTTAATCTAGCGAGCTAACCAAGTACAATTATTTAACTTAGTCACGAGTTAAGTTAGCTAGTGAGAAAGAGATGTCCTTCAACTGCATTTAGCGAAAAGACGTATGCAACATACTAACCAACATTTTGAACAATGTTACAAGAACAACCCATATCAATCGATATCAACCGATGTACGCTACAAAATTATCGACAAGAGACTGGAAAAGTGAGTGCTGCAGAGGCCAGAGGTGCGGGATGGGCAATACTCTCTCCTTATTTCGGAAATTCAAAAAGAAGAAAAGGAAGGAAATCCCTAGAATTTCATAACAGATGTTTTAACAGTTCCTTCCTTCTATAAATATTTTCAATAAGTTCCACGATTAAAATCCTAGGTTCAGGGCCCAAAATTTTGCAAAACAAAATAGTTGCTTTGCAAAACAAAATAGTTGCTTTGCAAAATTTTCTGTCATGGAGTCCGTAGTGTATTGCTGACAACTTACGTCACGGACCAGTGCTTGTAACAACGGATAAGTCAAGTTATGTTATTAAGCCCTCTTATCACACCCAATTTTTCAAAGCAAATCTTGGACAAAATGAGTTCTTGCAATTATGATGTCAGACTGCTCCCAGTAATACCGCACAACTCACCTCTCCTCTCCACAATTTTCTCCTGACGATCTCAAACTAATGAGAAGGGCCAACCGAAATGGTCTGATCATTTTTTTTATCAACAGAGCAGAGCTGGTAACAAAAACCAAACAAGACAGTCAGTCGCACATGACGAGGCTTTATTCAATATCGTCTCAAGTAAGTGACATTACGTATTCTGATATACATGTTTTATATTTTAAATTTTATGTACAGTATACTCTCGTTAAGTAGGACGCCCGCTATTTAGTACAGATTTTCCCGGTCCCTTGAACTTGCTTACCCTTTTCAAGCATTCGGATAAGTAGGACGCCCGCTAAGTACCATAATGCCTCGTACTAAGTACCAATTTTTGAGGCTCCAGGGTGGGCGCTTGATCGAGAGAGGCGCTTAATCGAGGGGGCGCTTATTTTAAAAATATATTTGGAAGTAATTCAAAAAAATTGATTTGTTTTCAATTGAAGCACTTGCTTTCATTCTTTCTTAATAATGATAAATAGAATTCGAATAATCGCCCGTTTCTGAAGGATGGGTGCTTATTCGAGGGGTAGGCGCTTATTGGGGGGGCGCTTATTAAATAATTTCACCCTCTATAGTGGGCGCTTATTCGAAGGGATCGCTTATTCGAGGCATTACGGTATTACACTTTTGCTCGGTCCCTTTAAGGTCCAAATTAACGAGAGTATGCTGTAATATCGATTCATTTTACATTTACAACATAAACTTTTACAAAGATCAGCTGTTTTTTTATTCTTGAACTAAACCAGGATACTTTAAGGATAACTACGGAAAATGCTTTCCGACTACGATCCCAAAGTTTACACAAGCCACTGTTACGCTATAGAGGGTATGTTAAAGGACACAATTATTTGGAATTTAAGGACACAATGATTTCTTGCCAGGTCATGTAAAGTGAAAACGCGAGGAATTTAGGATCGACCAAGTATGGAAAGAAATTACTGGGAACCGAATAATGCTTTTATTAGAGTATTCTTTGATGAATAGTTTGTTGCACAGATCTCGTAAAATCAAGCTGCTTGGTGTACAAAATTTTTCATCTTTCTAGGTTTGTCAAGAGTTTTTAGATAATTTGTGATATGCTTATGGAAGGAAAGGCAAAAAATTGTCTTGATAATTCAAAACATATAGAAAGAGTAGCTAAAAACAGTGTTTTAGACCTTTTTAGAAGTTTACAGTCTAGTCGCTTTTTTGCATATGATTTTGTGATCTACCATGCCGAAAAGGGATATGAGGGCTCTATTTCTGCCAAAATCATTAGTCTCATTCTGCTTTTGAGACTGCGATAATTTTTAAATTAGGCTGCTTGGGCACAGGCATTTTGAAAAATGTGATATCAGGGGTGCTTAGAGAACCACTTTTCATATTGAAGACAATTTGCAAAATGAAATCGTGGACAGTTAGAAAGAGACATCGACCCCACGGCCTGTCTCAGATGATCTGCCCCTGAAATCTTATATAGATACGTCTTTGGATTTTTTTGGTATGGTTTTGGAATGTTTCTTAAGAAAAGAACGAGCATCTAAGTTTCATATAGCTTGGCAACTAAAGTTGCTATGTCCTTACAAAAAGTCTTGTGTTGATGTCACTCAGAATGGGGTAACCAATGCAAATGAACTCCAAAATCGAGTGTTGTGCTTACTTGCTTACCTAAGCACTGATTTTATCAATATTCAAGTTTAGTTGAACACGCCTCTGAGGCTAGAGGTTCAAAAAGGTTTTTCAGGGGGGATTTAAAATCTGCTTTCTCGCTGTGAGTGACATTATAAAGCAATGACGTTACTCTGGACGGAAACCATAGTTCAATAACGATTAGGAATCCAAAAGGATCAGTAGATCACGTCCTGGAACGCATAATTCTAGTCAATCCTGAAAGAACTGGGCCTTCCTAACCCTCTTTAATCTTTAACAGTTAAAACTTTAGTGCACTGATCGGGAAAGCATTAATCATTTAACTTGTTGAAAAACAGAATACGCAATAATCTTTGTTACAAATATTCCAAGGCATAGTTTAACTTTAATCAATTTTGGAATCTGTTCAGTAACAATTTCTCTTTTTAAGATATTTTACGTCGAATTTCTACTATATCAGCCACCAACAAAGTCAATAGTATTTTCTGTTAGCATTTGTTCTCCACAGACGATGATCTTTCTTACGCCTGATAGTCAGCAGAACAAAGAGAATTTGCGTTTCACTTGTATAAAGTTTCTTTCAATAACCCACCTTTATTTGAAGAGTTTCATTAACGAGCTGCTTTTGGGCTCATGGTGATCGCAAAGACAATGCCACTGCATTGCAGCCTCGCTTACGCAACTCTTCTGTAGCATTTCTTCCCAATGCTGAGCCTCGACCTGACCACTGCAATGTCTTCCAAATGAGATCCAACCAATCCTTTCTTGTTGGCCTAATCGAACAGCTGAGTAACTGACACTCAGCATCAGCGTGTAAAGAAACAACTGCTCCTGATTCAGGCTAAATTCCAAGGGTTTATTGCATCCTGGGTTGTCCGAAATCATTTTCAAAAACGTTGTTTTACGTTGTACGCATTCACATGTTGATGAAATCAGCTCAGCTTGAACAATTATTTCCCTATTCATCAGATCGCGAAGTCTTCCAAGCTTTGTGCTCTGCCGTAAGTCTACAACCAACAGTGAGCGTTCCGGGATATACTGAAGAGAAATCAATGTCTCTAGTTTGGCGCTTGTTGGTACAATAACAGGTCTTTTGGTAGAACTTCTAGCACGCCCATCTTTTGTCACCTTTGTGATATCAAGGAACGGCATACTTATGGGTAGCATTTCTGCTTTCAAATCAATCTCACTCAAATGCAAGAAGCTTTCGGCAATTAACACGTCACGAAACATTTTCTTACAATAAACCTTAAACTGAAGTGACATACTGTCTACTTGATTTTTTGGAAACAGGTAGTAAACGAAAACATCTTCAAAATCGGCCTGAAGAGTATACCGATCTTTGCTCGTTGCTTCAAAGAGCCCAGATGTGAATTTCTGGCTTTTTGCAGGGTTGCACAAGACACATTTAATTTTGCCTTTCAATTTCTTATCTGATACAAAGTCCTCAACGTGGGAAAATGTTAGCTTCAAACGCTTCAGATAAATCGCGAGTTTGCCAACATGCAGGGTATAATCTATGTTGAAATCTAGCAAAGCAGTATGCAAATCTGCACTGCCCATGTATTCATCCATATAGCCTGCATTTTTCGTGAGCTGCTTCAAAGGACTCTGCTGCATCTCATATCGGGACAGGTAATCTCGGTTCAAAAGTCTTTTATAAGCATCTGACGTGCAGGATTCGTTGTCTGTAGACTGGTCTGAATAGTGATGGGGACTACCCATCTGTACATAACCATTATCATCATGTTGCGTTCCATACGGCATGTGGGAGAGACGTTGCGGAGACTCATAGTCGATCTGCTGTGAGTTAACGTATTCTTGCTGTTGTCGTTGGTTGACTGTATTGCCATGGTTGGGTTGGTCTGATCCATTTCGATAAGGAGATTCGTTGCTTTTATCGAGCGTCGGGTCCTTGCCAATATCTGGCTGTGGAGTGCCTGAAACGATAGTAGTATCACAACTTGAATCTAAGGTTTTACCACTCAATGAATCCAACGTATTCCCCATCTTAAATTAGTAGCTAACACACCGATACTCTTACAAAAGACGTTTGTAGCTATTGTTTATTTGCATATTATTCTTGAGCAACCATAGCACTATCTATCGATTTGAAGCAGTAGCAAGTCTTTGAACAAATTTACTCTCTTTTGTCTGATCTAAGCAAATCTTCCTTATAAGGCACTGATTATAAAGACGTCTCCCATCATTGTCCATAAAACAAAACGTTTGTGTTGTAAATCAATTAATTTGATTTACGTTCGATCGTTCGCAATGACTTTCAGTTAAACTACTTCTGCAATGTCAGTACTAAGGTTTGTGTTTCACTATGATTAATCCACTTTGCGATATCCTTTCTGCAAATGACGTCAGCTCAATAACAAGAGCCCAGTTCTTTCACAATCTAGCTTTGCTTTATCACGCCGATCTGTCAGGTTACTCTGCATCAAACAAGAGTCGATGCTGGTAATTTGTCGAATAAACACGTTGCCATGGCTATTATTGTCGTGGCGCTTTTTCAATTTATTGACGGTTAAAACAAAGTTTCATTTGCAACAGGTGGTTTTATTGTTAGCAAAGTTTTTGCAAATAGACACTAGCATTTGAGTAAGAAAGGAATTTTTTTGAAGCAGTTTTCTTCCTTTCACGTACGTAAAAAATTCCAAGCTTTTGAACTAGACGGCCAATGTCTTAAAAAACCGTAACAAATAGTCCGTATTCTTCTCTGTGATACAATTTCAGTTGATCTTCTGCTTGTTTTGGCTATGTACCAGTTAAATGTATTTTTCCTGGGTCAGCGTGCTATTTTTGAAATACTTAATTTGCCAGCTCATTTCTTGTAAGCATCAATACTTTCACTTATCTAGATGATATTAGAGTAAGGATGCTATCCAAAAATGCGACTTTCCAACTGTTTCTATACGAATCAGCTTTCTGAATCTACAAAATTTTCTTGGTTTCAATATTTTACCACTAATATTCATATAGTTCTTCAAAGGGTCAATATATTTTGTGAAGTATCCTCTGCATATGTTGGCTAGGCAAATCTCTATATACCTGTTGCTTTAGGATATATTTCGAAATTTCTTCTGTGTACAGTTATTTCGTTATGTTTACAGATGAACGCGGTCGATGGCAATGATACTTTAGGCTTTCAATCACATTAGATTGTCACTACATCTTTGGGCTACACGCAGACGGTGATCCATGCTTTGTACAATAAACATTGGACCTTCTCTCTTTGTAGACTGCTTACGAAGAACTTTATATCATTTCTGCATCTGCTAGTGTTATCATCAAAGAAGCTTTTCAAGCATTTCCACAGCTTTGAAGCTTGGTTAATTCACACTTGCTGCATCGTTTGCTGCCTTCCTAGCAGTCTAACTCTTACTGATACGCCTGGAACAATTCCTATTTAACTGATATTCTTTGTGATTTTTAAAAGCTTTTGAATAAAAAACAATCGATCAGGCTGATAATTCGTGCCTTCTGTCCACCTTCTGTGGCTTAGTAACGACTGCCTTGTTCAATTGTCTCGCTTAGAAAATCTGCTTTTGTAGGCTGGCTTTCTAAATGTAGCAAAGTAGTCCAATTTTACTTTTTGTCAAGAAAAATCGACAGTATTTAGAAGACTACTAGCAACCTTTCATTGGTGACTGACAAAGTCTTCTCAAATGTCTTCTTCGATCGACTATTTTGTCGTTCGATTTGATCCTTCAGTCAAATTGGATTACAAATATTAGCTTCTCTGTCTTTTTGTTTAAAACCTTCTTGTTTGTCTATGTACCAGCCAAACCTCTGTTTCTTTGTTGCTCTGTATTGTCAGTTTAAACAGTTTAAACCGGCTTGAACAAGGAATGTTTCTGTACGTTTGCTACTAAGATGATCGTTTGGAAGTGTCTTGGATATGATGTCACGAAATTAGGAGTGCTGAACACAATTCTAAACGGCGAAGAGGTTTCCACCCTCAGATGTAGCTAGTGATAGAATGTGTCGAGAAGAAGCAGAGGAAACCAACTCTTCGATTCAGGTAATAGACAGTCAATTTTTTTTTGCAAATTAAGATACCAGTTCTGCGATACAGAAGTTTGTATTGCTCTACCACCAATTTGCAACTTTTTATTTGTGCTCGAAGGAGTGGATTTCTAGCTCTGCATATTAGCCCTCCATTGATAGCTGTCTCTTGAATCTCTCATCGCGCATAACCACTGTTGTTTCTCGCCCAATCTTGAGAATAAATTTAGGTGGAGAAACAAGACGATTGAAACTTCTCGTGTTCTCTCCTCGTTGTTACCCGTTCTGTTAAGACTTGCTACTGCTTTTTAATAGCATTTCTTATCATAGCTCTCAAGTGCTAGTGTTGCACAAATCGCCTTTACTGCTCTATGATATCGTCTATACAACACTGCAGATCTACCACAACTAACGGAATAAACAGATCTGTGGGTGTATTAATTAGTTTAGCTCTCTGTAACATGAGACGGCGTTTCAACTAATAAAATATTTAAAAGAGACTTTTATTTTTCTTGATTACCCTGAATTTGAACAAAACCCTATTCAAAACACAATTAGATGTTTGACTATTTTTCAGCTCTTTGTCCTTTTTCTTCGTTGAGTCAAAATACAATTGTTTGCATGTTTTGCAGAGTGAGTTTTTAGTGTTTTATTTAACTTGCCTTCAACGAGAGTCCAGCTGTCATTTGGTACTGTGAGCTGAAAAGAGTACTACAAAGAGCGTGTTGCATTCTTCTACATAAAAAGGCAAGCATGAAAACACTTTCTCGAAAAAGAGATTTACTGTAAAAACTGGTTTGCACAAAAATACATCTGAATATTTTTGGAAACACCAAAATCTTCTAAACTTCTAAACGTCTAAGTAGGTAAACCTGCAACCTTGATGCTGACTTTAAAATCATTTTGTTTTCTCGAAGTTTGACTCTGATAGGCCAACTTGCCCCACTTACTGAATTGAAAAGGTTTATCTTATTCAGTTACGTTGAAAGCAATTGCATTGACTATGCATTATCACCAACCCTTGTATGCAATGCTGCTGAAGGTATCACACCCACTTTCTGGCGATGCAATTAATGTACATCCTCTACGTTTAATTAGTTTTAAACTTTCCAAAGAATCTTTTGAAAGTGTTTTCTAACCTGAAAAATGCCTGAACGATCTTTCATGATTCCAGAAAATCTCAATTCTAGATTTTGTCATTTTGTAGGCTATCTTAGTTGAAAGCATGTAGCTACTCTGCAAAACACGTGCTAGGGAACCATAAATTATAAAGTATATGAGCAAATAATGATATCAAACTCACGTTTTGCACAACATAGCAAAGAAAATTTAGGCCACCAACCAGTAATATGAATCAATGTGGTAGAAACGTGCATTCTGGTTTCAATAGAATCTTCTTAACATCTGGCTAAAATATTGAAACACAAAGCACAAGACCTCTTACTCACAGTCAATGTTATTGTTTTGAAATTTTATAACCTGTTGCCTGCATGTGTTGTAAAGAAATAAGCTGTCTACACTCATGAGCCTTGTCAAAAGTATTTATCATTTTCTATTTAGTGTCTCTGAACAACAGATAATCTCTTCTGGCTTTTGGCGGAATACAGCCAGAAGGCATTAATAGTATTGTTTCACAAATGAATCTCACGCTAGATGAATAGGCATATTTTAAATTATCTTTGATATTTCTTTTTATTTCAATAATTCAGACGATGGCTTATAGCGATAAAAAGATATACAGTTTTACACTAACAATTGCAGTCAAGAGTTTCCTTTTATTTTGATATTCTTCGGAATATCAGTTGACTAGCACCAGGCTAGCACCATGTTGATGAGTTACTTTCGCTTTAAAGACATTAAATTTGTTGTACACGTAAACTTTGTCTCATACGTTGCGTTTGGTTGATTTCTTTCATGTGATCGTCTTGTGCAAAGAGCTTTTAAATGACAAGTTTCAGAAGGATGACTTTTTATGCTTCAGGCTTCTTGTTAAGATTATCATCTATTTCCATTGGGTTATCGATGATCAAAAAATTAAAGATTTTCAGCTATGTTCAGTGTGTTTACTGGCTTAAAATCGGTTTCCCAGTGATATTTTCATTGTTAGCTAACCTGCCTTCAAAAAAGGACCTGCCTTTGTGTTTTACAGAAAAAACATTTAATGAAATCAGTGTCCTCTAGGAAATATTTTTTTGCTTGCTTCAAGATTCTCTAAAAATCATTTGGTTTATTGCTAACTTTGAAAGACTCATCCTACTTAAATACCTATATTGACAGAAATGCTTGCCACCCTTTGGTTCGTTTACACTAGTTGCAGCTCGCCATTATACACTTAGAAAGCAAAGGTTTTGCACAGGCTGAAGCAGAAATGGCGGCACTCCAGCAAAATTTTTAGTGAACCAAAATTCAAGTGGCCATAAAAAGCTTCATGAAAGTTATAAGATGACTTTTCAGCTGGAATACATTGGAAAACCTTTCTTTCAGAGGAGACTTTGAGTTTTAAACAGATAGAAGAGTCGGAAGCTCTGTCAAAATTTGTTTTCGGTTTTTAATTGAATATGCTTCTTAATAAAGCTACAATTCTGCGTACAAGATGCACAAGCAATCACTCGTTTAAAGTAAGATGCTCTTCATTTACATAACATTGCTCCATCGTTTTGATTGCCGTTTTTATCAAATGGCCCGCAAATTTTCATTCTTTCTCTTCATGGCATGCTCTTTTGAAAAATATTTTCAAAATATGATATGATGTTTCCCTCTTTCATTAATATCGCAAAAACAAGGCTTTGAACATAGCTGCTGATAAAAGATGACGCAAGTAGCAGCTGCATGTAGTCATTAAGTTCCTATTGCTGCCGACGATCAAAAAGAACGCTTCACCAGCAGTCTTTAAGTGCGCTCCAAGAGCAATCATCACCATTTGAGAAGCTAGAATTTAGTCTGCGTGCAGACCTTCAGTTGTAAACTAACAAAGTAAACTTTTTCTCAGAATTTTTCTCATCAGCGTCCGTTCACAGGCTACTAATGATGTTTATTGCAATTAAATACATATAAGAATAGCTGGTGTTCAGACAAGAGTTTACTTCTTTCTGAATACAAATGCAATTAATTTGCACGCGCTGTAATTTTACTCCTAATAACATACAGTTGGTTCCTGTTGAGTCGTATCAGGATAACTCGGATTTCTATTAAGTTGATTTCAATAGAATTTTCGTACCTAAAGCATGTGAAAAGCCATGCCCGAATTGGTCGGACATTGCAAAGTCAGGCAATTTTTTTACCCATCTCCATCTTGGAGGCCCTTACCAACAAGGTTCAACTATAATAATGTACTTGGTTCCAAGTTGACCAAATCATCCATGTAAAATGTTTAGAGTCAAGATTTTTAACAATGAGATACTATTCCTAGGTGTGACCAGTAGTTTAAGCACAATTAACAGCTGTCTCCTTACATTGTCGAGTTTTATTTTCACAATTTATAATTATGTTGATATGAACATTTATAATATTTTCGAACCAACTTTGTTTTGACTGTTAATAGTTTAATGGTAGTTGATGTTGAAAACAGTGCATGTCTACCACAAACATATTACCTCAATCCTTCGAGACTTCATTTGCCTGCGTGCAGCCATTACGCGACATAAGCTTACAAGCTTCTATATTAATGACTACTTATCTTTTACTGTGAAAGGATCATCTTATCTTTCTTTCTTTCACCTTTGACTTATGGAGCTTTTTGTTTTTTTTTGCATTCAAGTTATTTCTATTCTCACGAAATTCGCAACCTGATCTGATATGATTCAGTTATAATAACATAAATGTAAAGATAGAGATAGAACTCTAGAAAAAATAGTCTTTCAGAAGTTTTTTAATATTCCAGCCTTTTAAGATATCGTTAGTACCCATGCTTTTTGTCATTACCTTAACTTCTTGTTTTTAAGGGCCTGTTTACATGGAATGGGCTGCATAGCTCAGGTGGGATCCGTGCTATCTATACAATCCTTTGTTTCCTGTAATGGCGTTTACATGGGAAGTGGGCCAGCCCGCTCAGGTAAGATCCGCGAGAAAGGCAGGTGGGATCGCTGTCAGCTGGGATGGAAATTATACATGTAAACGCAATCAGGTTGGTTAGCCCACTCACTGAATGTCATTGCGCGTGCGTAAAGAAGTTAGCGCCAAACGAAGCCAACTCATATTGTCGTACGAATCGACAGCAACTGCTCGGAGTCTTCCGCTGAAAAATAGTAATTACGTTTGCTTAATTGAAGCATAGTCAAAAGATTGAAATGACCGAGCCTGAAGTACGAAACAGAGCATACCGAAAAATTTAACAATTGGAAAAGGAATCAAATTGTTATTAGTCATTGTTGAGGAATACTGATGTTAACAGCCTTGGCGCCAAAAGCTAAAAAAATCTCATTCACAATTTTACCAATAATAGGCCATCCCACCTGAGTGAGATGGATTGCTTTATCATGTAAACACTTGCGAATACGATCTCACCTGTGGAAACTACCCCACTCGAGTGGACTAGCCCACTTCATGCAAACAAGTCCTAAGTCATCTTATTCAACTGAGATGTACCTACACCTACAGCACTGTTAAATCAACTGTTAAAGATGCTATGCACACCTTTCCTATTCTCAATAACACGTACACTAAAGAAGAGCGTTTTCTGCCTACTTTGATTTTCAGTCGGCCTAGGTCCACTAAGGGTTTAGAGAATTTTAAACAATAGCTCTTTTTAAGCCACTTGATATTTTTTACAGTATGTGAAGTTACTATTTCTACGTATTATTTTACAGTTACTATTTCATGCTAGAATTCTGCGCTATTTCATACTATTTCATGCATGTTGCTTCTGCGTTTCTGCGTTTCTGCGTTTCTGCGTTTCTGCGTTTCTGCGTTTCTGCGTTTCTGCGTTTCTGCGTTTCTGCGTTTCTGCCTTTTCTAAAAATTAATTCTTAAACATTTTGCTTTTAAGAATGCTTTAATCAACTTGCAACCCTGAAATAGATAATAAAGCACAATATAGCACTTTTACCACAAACAAGTAAAAAACTGAGTGCTTATCCGAGCCTATTACATATGGATGAGTATATGTTATATTTCAGTTGTTTATGTTAACAGTTTTCAACGTTTTTCTTGGGTTTTTGTTGATATCTACTTTGATTTTGGCTAAGCTGTGTGGTAAATGCATTTTTATATTCTTTATCCAAATGGCATTATGCGACATGATACTATCTTGTATACTTTCAAAAATTACATAAACAATAAAACGTGAATCATGTACCAGTGAAAAAACCTTTCATTGCCCTATTGGACTGCAAGTTCAGAAGACACGAGTTCATAATTCTGAAGCAGCTGGGAAGTTCAATTTTATTGTCAAAGTTTTAATTCATTAGATAAAATCTTTTATTCAAAAGGCCGACCTTGCTCAGCCATTTCTTTGCTCAATATTACAAATGTTTTTGCAATACTTTCTTTGACTCAACAATTTGACAGTGGCCTACGTCAAATGGTGAACATGATCAGTGGCGTCACCAGCCTGAAAAAGCTGGGATGGATAAAAAGAATCTTGACTACGCCCTTCAAAAGTGGAGAAAGCCTTTTTTAGTATTGTTGATCTTTGGAAAAGCAACTTTCTCAAACAGTATTTTTGTAACGCAGGCATTTTTGTAAGAACGAAAATTGAAATTGATCTGATTAGTATCAAAATCCATGCCATCAAAATAAACATTGCGAGTAGAAAAGATGGCTGCCGAAGATAACATGTAAACATTGACTTTTCAGATAATTAATATGCAGTATTATAATTTATTATCTCTTACATAGGAAAAAACCAATTTCATACATGATAACGTTATTGAAAAATAGGTTTGTAACAATCTAATGTCTTAAATTTTTCAAACATTTTTCAATGATTGCCTTTAAATTGCTTATTAGTGTTCGATAAAATCTTTGCAAATAATAGCAAGTTTCATTGAGCAGAATTGAACACATTGCTCCTACCATCTTCATAAACGTTTCCGCCCGGTTGTTGCTTAGAAAAGATCATAGGCTAAAGACTTATTTATGAGTCATTTTGTCTGTTTTTAGGGTGTTAACAGTAACCATAGAAGATTCCAAACCAGTCACTAACACGCCTTTTAATTTTGCACTTCGTTCTTAAATTAGTTCTTCTTAACATATGTTTAAGGATAACTGAATGAGGCACCTGTTATTTTGTCAAAATCTTCTCTAGAGAACATAATGCAGTGTAAATTTTAGTTACAAAGGGGGTATGCCGACGACTTGAGCCTGCATAAATAATATATGCTTGAAATAATGGTCTTGCGATAAGCCTTTCTTGTATCTGAATGATTTCAAAAGAGATAAGAAGGTTTTCCAAAACTTTAGCTTATTTGAGGGGCTTTATACTCAAAATGTCATCACCAGTATACAGAAAAACGTGAAACCTTCGCTTGCATTAAAATATTCTATTGGGAATTAGTTTGCAATGTTGTAATCTCCGCGTCTAAAAAAGGCAAGGGTGTTGTGTCTGTGTCTAGATATTGCTGTTTTTAGCATTATGGTCCCCACCTTTCATCAAAATAGATTACTTTGAGTTTGTAGACAAGCCGTGTTTCGCCGCTGATAATAAAATAAGTTGATACTGATGCCTATAATGCTGTATATATTGCTCAAGCTACGTTTGTGGCTTTTTGGTACCAACCCAATTAAATGGAATTTGACAGGGATGCTAGTTCTAAGGTAGACCTTGCAACTGAGATCATACACTGTTTATGCTGAGTTTCCAGAGTTGTAGAATTAAAATGCATAGACCAGGCTGAAACATAGAGATTTATCTTTGCTAAAGAACTAAAAAATCTTAGACCCAAACAAATAATGTTTACATGTTACATGTTCTGAAATATCTTGGAACTAATATACATTTTATTTAGACACGTTGCATATATTATGAAGGGCAGTGGCACATTTGAGTACTTGCACTAAGCAGGGGAACTGATACAAAATATACACGGCGAAAAGAAGTTAAAAAACTCTACCAATTTTAGCTTTTATCGATAGGTTGTGATCCAAAAATGGAAAACTATAAAATAGACAGACCATCTGCAAACCAACTTCGAATAAAAAGAATGATCGAGGGACATTTTCTGATTTGTCAACATCAATGAGCTTTTCTTCATCAAGATCCGTAAATCTTAGTTCTTCTCTCAAATCAGCGAATCTTTTATCCATTGAGCAATCTGAAAGCAATCAACCATCTCTCACCCACGATCCAACCCCCCTCTAGCGTGCTCCTCTCTTTAATATAGTTAGATAGAGAGATAAATAGAGATAGAAATCTCGAACTTGAGAAACAATAGATGTTCATTAGATTGACGTCTATTGGTACTACTTTAATCTCATTTCAGTAGAATTTCTGTGTTTTTACTTTCATAATCAACATTGATGGAAATTTTCCACCTCGCTTGGCATTTAAAAGCCAGGAAAAAAACAGATTCACACTTCATTATCACAAACATTTGGACGATAATACATTCTAACCCTAATTCACGGTTTGGTAAATGTTTGAGTATCCTTAATTATGGCCATTTTTCAGACAATACGCTCTCTTCTCAACGGCAGCCTTCCCAGAAAGAAAAAACTCCAACGATATACGATTTTCTTAAGTACAAGCAAGATGGACTTTCTTGCTTTGTTTGAGCCTTGATGACGTCATTTAAGGAAAAAAGCCTATTTAAATGCACTTGATGGCCTTATATCTTACAAGTACTGAGATATAGGTTAGCTAAATGTTTTGATAGTTGAACAAATTAAATATAAGCTACTTGTTTAATTCATGGAAAAGCTGCATATTTGCTTTAAGAAAACTAGAAAGAAATTTCTTAGAAAAGCGTATCATTCTTACTTTCAATGATCTCTTGAAAATCAATGGTACTTTAAGTTAACCGAGATGACCAAGACAACATTTTGTCAAATGTTACTTCTTAAATCTTAAGTCCTAAGTCTAGAACTTTCCATTATAGCAATATGGATCGATAATGCCTTCATGTTTGGCTGCAAATACTGCATCCGTCATAATGCAAACATAGATATGGCAGTATTTGGCAAATTGTTGGAAGAAAGATGCAATAATAAGACTCTATGTGGTTGAAGTGGACTTCTCTTGTTGTTGTTAAGGTGGGTTATATAACGAAATACCTCAAATATTCCGCAGTTCTAAAGAATCTTGCAAACTTTAACTACCAAAAATCAACCCCAGGACTAAGAAAAACTAACTTTGCAACGTTAGAGTGTTTTTCCTACTTGACAGCGTTAATAACATTTATAGCATTGCCTGTAAACTGTAAATCAACAGTACACAAACTTTCTTAAGTCTTTAATAAACAAACTTGTCTATATAAGTCTATCAATCCCTTTGTTAAAAATGCTCTTCTGAGCTTTATCACAAGGTGCTCAAATATTGCTTCACGAGCATGCTTATATTTTTCACATACTGTTTTAATGCTAAATTCTTTACTTAAGCAACAGGTTGTTGTAGATATGGGACATGAAGGTACGAATGTTAGCTGTGACAATAACCACATCGGAGACCTACTAATTATGTTTAGAAATGACCTGTTGGATGCTGGCAAAGACAACGATACAAATCTCTTTCCTCAGTTAATTCTCATCAGAACTCTAGTGTCATGACATACAATTTGTAATATCTTTTGGGCAGAGATAGTTGGTTAATTCCATTTAAAATATAAAGAGCATCACCACTGAAAAGAGTTTGCCATACCTAAGCAGAAGTGAATATCTACCGATATTCGAAGCATGTAAATGATATTTCGCAACTTACCCATTCCGACATTATTTAAGAGAGTCTGCATTTGGTTAAACATATCTCCTTGCTTGGATTTGCTTCACGCTACAGTGCAGTCGCTGTTTCCTTATTCCTCTATGAGGCCTAACCAAGCTACCGAAAAGAGCATTATTCGATTTTGATTAGTCAGCTCGCAAAGTAGATTGTATTTAAACCAAGTCCAAATGACAACTGTACACAAAGCCTTCTGTTGTTTTCCAGAGAAACTTTGACTAGGCTCGCGTTTTACCTTGGTCAATTTTATCTGCTTTTATGCTGAAATGTAGGCTTACAGGCAAGGAAAAGGCCGAAACACGATAAAATAAAAAGGCTTCACACGATGAACAACAAAAGAACGATTAAATCGTGAGCCATTATCTTTTGTCCAGGGGGTGAGCCAAAGTAATCTCAGACAAAGTGGCAGGTGTATCTTCTACAATTTAAACAAAACTTAGTCTTCACAGCGACAATCTTCGTACACATTCGTTAGAAAACCTCGCTAAAGGTAAACTATCGCTGAAATGAGGCAGGTGATTTGTTGTTTGAACATAATTTTCATCGTTTGTTAATGGCAAACAATTTTATGAAATGAATTGCAAAATTGCATTTTCATGCTTTAAGACTTGAAATTAAACAAGGATTTGAAAAAAGCAAGCATTTTAGAACTTTTTAAGATTTTCTTTTGACACTTTTCAGAGAATAAAACATCAGAACATAGATAGAAAAGTATATATACCCAATTTGGGATAAAAATAGGCCAATCAGAAACGCGAGCACATGCGGTTGAGTGTGTCAGATCAGTGCCGTTTTTTTATTGAATATGTTACTTAATTGAATATGAGTCCTAAAATGAAAACAAACTCCGTCTTTCGAAATAAAAGCTTGAGAAAATTCTTTACCGCTAACAGATTGTTTGTAAAACTGAGCAGTTGAAGATCTTAAGAGTTGTCTTCAATATAATCATCATGCGTACTCTGTTTTCTGTGGGACAAATAACGTTCTGTAAATTTCATACCAGTCTTTCTTCTTTCCTCACATCACATTTACCTTCAATGTCAAGTAGAGGCAGCAAACTTGATAGAGAGTAGTGAGTCCTCTATGTTTTCCAAAAGCAGCTAATTCAATTCACAATAAATTCTTGTCTTTTAAGCATTTAGCAAAATAGCAAGCAAGGTATGATTCACAATTAATGCATACCATTACATTCTGGTTGCAGAACTGTTCTCTGTTAACTTACTTTGTTTTAGAGAATTTATTTCCTGAAAATTGTGCTTTCCTCTTTTGCCACTTTTCACAGTTTCAAATGTCAGGTAATGTTCAAAAATTGAATGAAAATGTAATGAAAAATTTAATTCAACGTGGAGCGTTTGCCCTACCGTTGATTTACCTGAATTGTTAAGGTGAATTTCCTCTTCACGGTATTGACGGGAAACGGAAAGAGGTCTGCGGTACAAGCATGCGCAGGAGATATTTTGACATTCAAGTACGATACGCTTACCGAGCCTCTTTCCATTTTTGAAAATTGAAAGCAAAGCAACTTTTTACCACTCATTCCGTTTGATTAATATTATTTGACATGCATAAGTACAGCGAATCCAAAAATAACTTAGGCCAATTTGATCAGAGCACGCGCACAAGAAAGGTATTGAAAACCGCTCACGTGAAACCACTGTGCGCTGCTCTTAGGATTTCGCCGATTTGCAGAAAGACGGAAATTGTTCACCTGTTTTTCTCTGTGTGCAATTTGATTGGTCAACTGCTCGTGGTCGAGTGGCTGTAAGTCACTTTTACCTGTGTCAAATGCCCTTAATGAGCATCATTTGGTTTTGAATCTGTATGAAACAAAATTAAGTCCTGAAGATAAAAATTCAATAAAATCCTTGCCATTTTCTACTAGCGTAGAAATATTTTAATTTGTCAATTGTTTTTTAACGTTAAGTGCAACTATGCTTTACATCTGTGTTAGCAAATTCTAATTAGAAACAAATACTAAAATCGTGTCATTCGAGTAACAATACATTGCTTGTAGAATAAATATTAATTAATTAATATTCTACAAATCAGAATACAACAATACATGTTCTTCATAGTGCTAGACGTGAAAAATGATTACTTATGGGTTATCTAAAAGATATTGACCGTTTGCTGAATTGCTTGTTTTAACGGTGTTTCTAAACCTATAAGATCAAAGAGGCTGTTCTCTTGGAGGGGTAGTTTTGCTTCTTATGTTAAAAGGAACATGTTGTTCTATCCTATCCCCCAATCTTTGGGTTGTGCATAATACGGAGCCAGAATCACACTGGCACGTAAATTCATAAACAACAGAGCTCTTTTGGGTGGCAGGAACGCAATCTTTTTGAATGAATGGAAGGGCTCTCCTAGTGCTGTAAACAATACGGGGATTGACAGCATTTAAAATCGATACATTTCTGACAACATACTCTGGGTACCAGTGCCTCAGTGAAAGAAATGCCCGAGCCCTCTCGTCTTACTACCCAATCTTTCACCGACCGATTCTTCACTGTGGCTCTAGCACCCAGGGTACTAATATCAATTAAGCTATTGCACAATCACAGTTAAAATGCTCTATTGTTTTGCAGAAATTCGAAATTTAGTCAATCTTTACTAATAAAAACACTTTCAAGTAAACATTTTATGCTTTCTCGCTCACATAAATTTTATATTGAAACTTTGGCGATGTTGAAATTGTCACATAATGTGAAACAAGATTCTCAATAAAGCCATGGTCAAAAGAAAAATCTTAGTATGTCAAGGGTTTGACTTTTACCATGATATATTATCTCCACAGGGGCGCAAATGGCAAACATATTTCTTTGGAGGGGGGGAGGGGGGAGGGTGTCGAGACGAGTTTAACTAACACACACGAAATGGACCGACTCTTAAAAACGTATAAAGGCTACGTTTGAGGAAATTACAAGAGAAATCGTGCTGTAGTAAAAATGGCTAATTCATTTTCTTTTCATAGGTATAATAAGGAACTGTTGCAGGCATTTAGTACTTTGAGGGAAACCTAAGGACACCAGATGAAATATTGATCTTTTAGACACTTTTTTTTAGAAAACATGCATGTAACAAAAGTAAAATTAACAAATACTTTTTGTGGCGGAATTTTTGTTTACTAGGGGGGGTCGAGGGGCATGCTCCCCCAGAAAATTTTTGAGTTTAAGTCATTTCCTTTTTAGTCTGGGCTGTTAGAACATGAATCGTGCAAATTGTGATACCAGCATGAAAATGGGTATACTGGTTTATTTTTACACGCTGATAACGATGCCAAAAAGACACAAGCCGAAAAATGCCCCAAGTGCTATTTATAGACTTGGCCGATTCTTTTCTAAATAATTACTCTCTTTTATATCAATATGAAATGTAGCTTTCTCCTTTCTATCAACAAACTGAAAAGTTATACGAAAATATGTAATTGACAATCTTACCCCTTGGTGCTATTTTTAGAATGGGCTACTGGAACCCAGTTCTAGAATTTGGGTTTTACCTTCATATTCTAGGCTTAAACACAGTATTTGAATTGAATTGTGCAAATTGTTGTACCAGCATAAAAATGGGTACAATGGGCTAATTTTACACGTTGATAATGATGCTCAAGAGACATAAGCTGAAAAGTGCCCCCAATTGCTATTTTCAGATTGGGGTACTTGACCCAGTCCTCCATTCTAGATTTCATCCATACGTAGTTAACCAACTTTTAAACAGGAAGGTATAGGTTTCTACACAAATCTGTTATTTTACATAAAGTGAGTCTGGTACCCAGGGTACTAGACTATTTGCTCTGCTGGCCTCTTAAAAACTTACTAACCAGACAATTTGGCTGTTTAGTTGATCTTTCTACTTTAGCCCTACTGTTATCTCAAGTCACACCAACGAACGTAGGTGCATTAGAAAACAAGAAATAATGCTGAAACAAAAGGCATGCAAAGCTAAAAGTAAATCAACCCAACTTCTTTGGTATTCTTTAAAAAGGATGAATTAGATAGATGACTTTAAATACTACTACACATTGACGTCATGTTTCTAATGAGTAGATATTTCAGTTTCTTTCTGGTGGGGTTTCATCGAATTTAAAAAAAACTGGGGTGAACATAATTCTCTTAAAAGTTGCATTTTGCTTGGTTTTTCTTGATGTTTTCTTCCAAATGACACATTCTTATTTGTAGCATTTTTCGTGTCATACTGAATGCAAAGATACGTGAAAAAATACATTTTCTGGCCTTATGAGATTTTGGTTATCTGCTTCTTTCGAGCGAAACGTTGAGGGCAAATCAAAATTCGTCGTTTGCTTCTTCATATATTTTTTAAAAGATAGTTAAGAAACCATAGTATCAACCGTTCGCTTTTCAGTCAAGAAGAGGTGATGCCAAGGAGATGACTTGGTGACCCTAAGGGGGCTACAATATTTTATAACATCAATTAAACCCTTTTCCTCCCTTGTGTGGAAGTTATCAACTTTTAATAGAATTTCTGGGATCCTTGCTATATCAAGATTCAACTGAATTTTACCCTTTGAAAAATAAAAGCCCCCTTGCAGGTGTTTTGAACCCTTTAGTGCCAAATTTTGGCGCCACCACATCTTTCTTTCATATATCACATTTATAGCTTTCATAGCGGCAAATATCCTTTTACTATAACTTCACAGATTGTCAAATAACTAAAAGCTGACTTTATAAATAAATATCTAACAAGAATAGGTGGGTTGATGCTAAACGTTTTCGGCCTAAAATGACGGTTCAGTTCAAAAATGGCAGACTGAAACAGCCTGTTGCTATCGGGGCTAGCTGAGTTTCCTAAAATTAATTGTAATTGCTTGTGGTATGATAGATCATGATCATCTCCTCTTCCATATATCTCTACTGTGTGCACCTCCGCAGGCACACCAAAATCAACTCTCAACCAACCAGAATAACGGAGCCTAGCACAGCAAAAATAAACACCATAGTCATTTCTGTAGTATGTTGGCAAATATCCATCAACAGCGTGGCCTGCGTTAGCGTAGTAGACACTTGTTAGATGAACCGGCTTATGTTTAGCGATGTTTTTGAATAAAGGGCCTATGGACAAAGATAAATTTAAAATGACAGCTAAAAAGGGAAAAAGACAAGAATTATTTAGAATACTAGTAAAGTATTAGTACTTTGAAATAATATTTAAACAACAGTAAAAATGCCAAGATTGTAACTCAGAATACTTCCTTTTCTTTATGAAAATTTTCTTGCTTTAGAAAAGCTAATTCTCTGCAGAGAAAGTTATTATTTAGATTATTATTTTTGTTACCAGAAAAAACATTTTCTGGTGTGCATCAGGTTACAGTGGTTCCTGTTGAAAAAGCCCCTAGCCTAGAACTACAAATTGTTAATAACCCCCCCCCCCCCCTTCAATAAGCCCCAACAGCTCCCGTAAATCCTCGAATTGGCCCCCTTGATTTGATGATTTCTGCCATCTGAGGTTGCCTTTGGCGTTTTATTGAATTACCACACAATAAATCTAATGTTGAATTTTACGGCTCCGTGTTTTCGTCTCATCAAACATCAAACTTTTCTAATTCAATTTTATTACAAGACAGGCGAATTAATCTCACTATCTGTATTTCTTGTAACTTTGTTTATGGACAATTTATTTCCAATGGGTTTTATTACATCATTATTTGATTGAATTACAGTAATGGTAGAATGCAAACATGGTACATTTCACGTCAAAAAATTTCTCACCTCTTCGACAGGCCATCCCAGAACTCAGTTCCTTGCACTCATGGCATACGTAGCCAGGAGGATAACAGACGTCAATGCATAGTTGGGTACCCCCACATGGGTTTCGCTTCTTGCACAAATGTCCAATCTAATGAAGGATGAAAACCATTTTGAGCTTGAACCTACATATAATGAACCATGCATGCAGCAACGCAACGCAACGCAACGCAGCGCAACGCAACGCAACGCAACGCAACGCAACGCAAGTATCAAGAGCTACAGCCCATCGCTTCACACATTAATTGCATCTTGTGTTTTGGTACATTATCCTAAAAGATGTTAGCCGCCCGAGGGCAATCCACTCTTGCAAATAGCGTATGGGAATTTCTCCAAAACAAAACGATTTTCAGGTTAAACAATAGGATGGTTTCAGATATGTATGAGATTTTCAAGGAGTGATTTGCACCTCGGTTGAATAGATCACATGCATTTAAAAGCCTTTTATCGACTTTGGCAGAAGTTGAAAATTTGTTACGACTATGGAGGCGGCACCAACACCAGATCTTACCAAACTAGATTTTCATTTGTAAGGTTGGCATATTTACCAGCAATTTCAGATTTTGGCAAAACAAATTTTATTTTTAGCAATGATCAATAGAAATATAAAAAAAATCACCAAGAAATGACTATCCTTGACAAAACCAGGCCAGGTAACTTTTGGAAAAATGGGAACTGATTGACAATAGGGAAAACTGCTAAAAAAATTGTTTTGATAAGATTAATGCTTTATATGGTCTAAAAAAACTTTTAACGAACCCAGGTTAAGAACGGGTGGTACCAGTTTTCTTTTCCTAATTACATAATTATTGATATTTGCATTTAACAATTAGATATTTTTTATAATTAAATGAGTATTATTGTCAAATTCATCAGTTAAAAGGATATTTCTATATGAAGTAATCAAAGAGGAATCGAATCTTCCAACCTCTCATAAGAACAAAACTTTTACTCTTATAAATTTTCAAAAAATCTTATAAGAATTATATCTTTGTGTTTGGCGTTGCATTTTCTTTTCCTATGATGTATGTCAGCTGAGGCAGTATCATCTAATTTTATAAAACATTTCTTTTGATACAGTTCCCTCTCTTTAGACATATCGTTACCTGCTTGTGGCTTTATGAAGGAACTGCTACCTGTCTAGTGTCCCCGGCGGCTGTCACAAAATATCTATATTTTTCGTGACGTGAGACATGAAGTTATCGATAGTCTGTGCCAATGGCTAAGCAACATCAAAACCTATGATACAAATGTGATTTTAAACGTTATCCAGGCCGCAGAACTTTCTTATATACTTCAGAACGATTCATTGCTACATATACTCGATACTTACCAATCGTTCCGTAAATTTAGTTGATTTGAATACCCAACCACTTCTCGGCGCAAGAGACACTTGGTCAGTTGCATCGGCAGGCGTTTTGCTATTCAGTTCACATGATTTATTTCCACTTGTTTCAATGTTTACTGACTTGCAGAGCACGTGGTTGATACATTCTTCTTCGCATTGTTTTGGCAGCAAACCAACAAATGCCTCCAGGAGATGCCCAACAAGAGCTTGATCGTTTTGAACGTAACTGAAATCAGCATAATCACCGCAGTTTCTTCGCAATATTCTAGCTTCAGCCATAGCCAGAAGGAAGTAAATTAATGTGATCTTAACAAGACTACAACAAAACAATTCAAAATGACTAATAATGCTGCCAGTATATTATACTGAGGATTCTTTTAATAAACAGTGCACCTTTTTGTGAGAACACATTTTATAAGAACATAAAGAAAAACTAAGAGCAGCGTAAAATCATTCGACAGTTAGAAAGAAGAAATTAATGTTTTTGAAAATCTTCTTTGCTGTTGCAAAAAGAAGAGATTTTTTCAGCCAGTCAACCGTGCTAGAAAAGAAATTTCATTCAATTTATAGCATTTGAATAGAGAAATAAGGGAAAATTAATGTTATATCAGAGTTCATATCATATCAATAGTCATATCAGAGGTTCATTTTATCTAAAAAATAGGAACTTCTAGTCTCCGAAAAAATCGTCTCATATAAAAAAAGTACACCAGATCAATTTCTCTTGAAAAAATAAATATCAAAATATTTTGCAGGCTAAAGCAAGTGGTAGAGAGGTAACATCAATTTTGGTTGCAAAGCTTTTAAGCAAAAACAAAGTAATTTAAGGGCATGTCCAACTGCATTTTTGGGGCTGATTGCTTTACAACCCTGATATCTGCCTTTCAATGTTTCTATCATCTGTGCTGTATGTTTTCAAGTGCAAAAATATTCTTTCGACAGCTTGAGAATCATTTTGCAAAATGATAGAAGAATTTAGTGCTAACAAATGATTCATTGGAGATATTCAAAGCTGTAGAATAAATGAAAAATAATTTTGCTGCTAACAAACAGTTTCAATAGGTTTGTTGTGGACTAATATTATGATTTTGCAAAATTTCTCCGGGACAGTGTTGTGAATAGTCAGGGCTGTTAGCCTCAGATTTTGAGAGAGTTATGCAAAATCGCATACCAGCATGAACTTCGTCCACAAGGGTAGTTTTGGGCGCTGAACAAGATCAGATGCAGACCCCAGCTGAGAAATGCCCCAAAATGCTATTTTTAGACTGTTGTACTTGGTCCCAGGCCCCAAAAGCGTTAATTGTAAAAATACTGCCGCTAGTTGTGATAACAACATGAAAGTTAGAAGAAAAAGGCAGTTTGATATGCTCGAAAAGATAGGATGCAAACCCCAGCTGAGAAATGCCCCCAAATGCTATTTTTAGACTGTTGTACTTGGTCCCAGGCCCCAAAAGCGTTAATTGTAAAAATACTGCCGCTAGTTGTGATAACAACATGAAAGTTAGAAGAAAAAGGCAGTTTGATATGCTCGAAAAGATAGGATGCAAACCCCAGCTGAGAAATGCCCCCAAATGCTATTTTTAGACTGTTGTACTTGGTCCCAGGCCCCAAAAGCGTTAATTGTAAAAATACTGCCCCTAGTTGTGATAACAACATGAAAGTTAGAAGAAAAAGGCAGTTTGATATGCTCGAAAAGATAGGATGCAAAACCCAGCTGAGAAATGACCCCAAATGCTATTTTTAGACTGTTGTACTTGGTCCCAGGCCCCAAAAGCGTTAATTGTAAAAATACTGCCGCTAGTTGTGATAACAACATGAAAGTTAGAAGAAAAAGGCAGTTTGATATGCTCGAAAAGATAGGATGCAAACCCCAGCTGAGAAATGCCCCCAAATGCTATTTTTAGACTGTTGTACTTGGTCCCAGGCCCCAAAAGCGTTAATTGTAAAAATACTGCCGCTAGTTGTGATAACAACATGAAAGTTAGAAGAAAAAGGCAGTTTGATATGCTCGAAAAGATAGGATGCAAACCCCAGCTGAGAACTGCCCCTGTGTGCTATTTTTAGACCGCTGTCCTAGGTCCAAGTCCGCGGAAGTGGTTATCCTTCCTTATTACTTTGATAAACTCTTTTATTTTGGTTTTCGAAGGAAATTAACATAGGGAAGGAAGAATCTTTTTTCATTCTCCTGCAGAATATTGATAAAGGTTTTGTGCAGTCTAGCTTAAATAATTTAAAAAAGTAGTCGAACAGAATTTTAGTGGAAGAAATCTGATACCTTCCTTTTCAAACCCAGTAAATGAACCGGGTGTTGTAATGGTTTCATTCCATTTCCTTCAAAAGTTTACTTTCGTGATAGGATCTATTGTCTTGTTTAACAATAGCGATGGGGCCATCGAAATTGCAAACAATTCATATACGTTTTTTTAAGAAATAAGACAATGATACGTGGAAATGTCTAAGAAAATATTTCAACTGGTTAACCCCCATAGCGAGTTGACCAGACCTAGTTCAATGAGCAAAGAAATACTGGAGACAAATTGGGAAAGTTGTTTTTTTTGCCAAGAAACGACATCAGAGGTACTAGAATGTCCAGCAAGGAAAGGCACTCACTCCGATAAAGGTTCAGGATACAAAAGCATTGCAGAACAGCTTAAAAGGTTTCAGGGCATTGGTGAGCTTCTTTCCTTGATACAAGGACAGGCTTAACAAGCAACGAGGTATTAGCTGGCAATCTTTTGCAAAATGAGGCAAAATTTCATAAGCGTTGCAAAAATAAATATAACGACTACCATTACCAAAGGGTATGTAGGAAAAAAGAAAGAAACAGCTGATGTTGAAATCGCTCAGGCCCCACCTAGCACACGCCAAAGGTACAGCGCAGATAATTTCAAAGTTAGGTGTTTTTTTTTTGTAAAAAGGATGATTTGGAAGTGAATTTGACAAACGCTCAAACACTCGTGACACGGTAAAAGAGCTCTTTGATGAAAAACTCTTAGCCAAGTTAAGCGAAGGTGACATGGTAGCAGTTGAGGCCCGATATCACAAGCAATGCCTTGCCGCTCTTTACAACCGTCTGAAAAGCTTTCATCGAACAAAATCTGTTCACGAAACAGAGGACGCTATTAGAAAAGGGGCAGTGTTGGCTGAGATTATTGATTATCTTAGGGACATGGTAGAATCTTCCAAGAATATTTCCGTATTCAAGTTAAGCTGTATCAAAAAGCTCTTTTGCGATCGTCTTGTGGCGCATGGTGCTACTGCAGAAAGTGTAAAAAATGTGCACAGTACTCGTTTGAAGAATGACATCTTACATCACATCCCAGAGCTCGAGGAAGAAAAGCAAGGAAACAATGTTCTCCTAACACCCAAGGAAGAAACCGGTACCGCGATTTATCAGGCATGTCTAGAGAATGACCAGGATGATGGAATTTGCCTTTCTAAAGCTGCCAATATCATTAGAAAACATGTATTTTCGCATAAGATTGAGGACCCTTCCCAATTTCTTGCATCTCAAAAAGCTTCAGTACCCCCATCTCTTGTCACTTTCATCAGTATGCTCATTAGCGGAACACGCATAACTGATTCATTACCTACATCAGCACATAAGGCTTCACTCATGCTGGTATCACAACTAGCAGCAGTATTATTAGGATAAACGCTCTTGGGGCCTGGGACCAAGTATCACAGTCTAAAAATAGCATTTTGGTGCATTTCTCAGCTGGGATCTGCATCCTATCTTTTCGAGCATATCAAACTGTCAATTTCTTCTAATTTTCATGCTGGTATCATAACTAGCAACAGTATTATTAGGAGAAACGCTTTTGAGGCCTGGGACCAAGTATCACAGTCTAAAAATAGAATTTGGGGGCATTTCTCAGCTGGGGTATGCATCCTATCTTTTTTAGCATACCAAACTGTCCCATTTCTTCTAATTTTCATGCTGGTATCACAACTAGCAGCAGTATTTTTACAAAAAACACTTTTGGGGCCTGGGAACAAGTACAACAGTCTAAAAATAGCATTTTGGGGCATTTCTCAGCTGGGCTCTGCATCTTATCTTGTTCAGCGCCCAAAACTACCCTTGTGGACGAAGTTTCATGCTGGTATGCGATTTTGCACAACATTTTGGCTAACAGCCCTGACTAGAAGGAGAAACATCGGGTTAATCATTTCACTCGTGCCCAGACCTCGAAGTCGGATAATAAGTCAGTTGTTTACACTTGTTTGTTGAATATGGACACGTTATAAGCTCTCGCTAGTATATGCTGCTTATGTTTTACTGTAAATAGTTCGATTCTTTTCTTGTTGACATAAAATTAAGAAAACCCAAGATGGTGTCTTTTTAAAATGTCCTGACTTTAAGCTTCAAAATACAACCAGTGGTTTAGTGCTATCAAAGTAGAAAGGGGGTTTTTTGAACAAAATTTTGCCAAAAACAATAGCAAATGTAGAAATTGGCTAATTTATGGAGATTATATAAACAAAGGAGATTAGCCACCTGAGCTCCCTAGCACTACACTAATGATGAAGACGTACTGTGCTGCATTTCAGTTTTTATTAAAGTCTCTAATTTGAGAAGTCATAAGGTATTTTATTGATTTGCCTCTCACCTTTTAGATTTGCATGTAGCTTTAGGACTGAAACTTTACCTTTAAATGAGCCTTCAACCTTGTGCTGCTTGTCAATCAAACAGTTTCATATGTCAATGTAAAATGACCAGACTGAAGAAAGTAGTCAGATAGGGATTTGCTGTATAGAGAAGGACTATCCAGGGGCGTCACTTCATAATTTTTGTTGGGGGGGTCCCTGCATATTTGCCCTGCAGAAAAAATTTTGCCCTGGCAAAAGTTGGAAATGTTGGGAACTGGCCCTCAGTTCCCGTAACACTATAATACTTCTTAAGGTAAGTTGTTCCCGCAAAGATCCTTGCTCAGTGTGTCCACAAGTTCATCGTTGTGTTTGCTTAACCTTGGGGAGACGAGCAAGATAAAGTTTTTTATAGAGTGAGGCAACCCTACATTATGGATTCAAAGAGTATGCACTCATTTTCTACAACACACTTTCGAAAAAACACACTAGCATTTTACAAGATAAGGGTATTAAAGCTTCCCTCTATGCCATCAAAAATCATTATGGGGCAACTGTTGCCCGGTTGCATATAAAATACAACAGATGGTGATTTTCATTCTCAAACATAATTATATTGCCTTTACACTCTCTTTTTATAAGAACAATTTTATTAGAACACGAGCTTCAAAATTTGTCAAAAGTTGAGAACAAATTAAGAACAAGCTGAGGCTGAGCTACTGTAAAATGTAACTTTGAACAATGAACTCAAAAACGAGGAGTTTTTTGCCATCTTGGGTTGCTTTTTCCATGAATGTTCAAACGTGGCGGCGATCTTTATCTGGCAAACACAAGCTTGAAAACCTACAGGAATATAGACAATACACCCTATATCATCCACAAAAAATGGATATAAAAACCTTATTTAGTCGACTCCCTTCTCAAATCAAGCTTCTGGTTACAGTCAAGAAAGTTAAGACTCAAATATGCAAAACTATTCCATCAAATTTTGACCCAAAAAAACCCTTTTACAGTGTCTTGGTTTTCTGACAAGCGGTGCTTGTCTTTCTAGTATATGGTTTTTAAATAAGACACAAATATCAACAAAGGGTGTAACCATAGAAATGGGTGTAAAAATTGAAAGGAAATCAGAACCATCCAGCCCAAGACCACTTCAGCAATTTCTACTTCGTGTCATTGGTAGTCTGTATCATTTTACTTATGGAATAGACAAATTACAAGCATAACCTACTTTCTTGTTACAGTTACATAAGAAAAACAACAAAACATATCCGTTGGTAGAAAACATTTGCCCTGCACAAATCCGCTTAATCTGCGAACAGGTCCTACTTTCGTGAACCAGCCCCCCCCCATACCCCCCTCAAGTGATGCCCCTTGGACTACCTTGGATACTAGAACACAACATAAATACTGGCATTGCAATGAAAGAGCGGGCCATAGAAATGGAAGATCATTTTAATGAAACGCTCTTTCGCTGTTCAACTATTCTCTTTATGGTATAAAATCCCCTCCCCCCCCCCCCCCTCCATGCAATATCGAGATATACGACAAGATAATAAGTTGAATGGCCTAGTTTTGTGTTATTGGGGTTAAAGAGAATCATGAGATATGGATCCTGGTCGTTTAAATAATGAAGGGTACGTGAAGAATTGAGATCTCGTCATAATTTGCTGCTCATTATAGATTGTAGTGACGGTCGCTTTTATACCTGTCGAATCTCGAATCAAAGTATTCTGTAAATAAACATCTTGAAATAGAAGTCAAATCATCAGATGAATGGAAATCTACCAACTTATAAAAGTTATAAATATCATCAGTAACGAGCCATATCAACAAAATTACGATTTAGTCGTTGTGATATTCGCTATAACATGAAGTAGAAACAGCCTTCGTTGGCTGTTTGCCACAGTTTTATAAGAGAGGATCTTAAAGGACTTGAAAGTATAAGGATTTGATTATTTACAATATCATACACTTTTATTTAAACTGAAAATTTTCTAAAACCAACGCGTATTTTATTATTTTATTTTTTAATCCTTTTTTAATCAAAGCTGTTATGCCCAGCAAAATATTAATTTTCTTTCACTCATCATTATGAAGATTAACAGAAACTTTGGTACAGAAAACCGTTGATTATAAGCCGCGCCAACAAAGTCATGCACAGATTATTTGCTTGAATTGACGGATCAAAAACTGATAAAAACCTGATTATGTTTATAAACCAAAAAATAGTCGTTAGAAGTTCAACCAACAACAATATCGTCCAGATATCTTCTACATTATCACCCTCAGCTTCAAGGAAGCAGGAAAGCTGGGCAAATTCTAGATATAACAATATAAGCCGCTCTTGTTTAGAAGCCATTCTTGTTTATAAGCCGCCCTTGAATATAAGCCGTCCTTGATCATTACCGCAGCAAAACGGGCCAACAAATGATTACAGTATTCTCTCCAATTAGCGGACACCGTCGGGGCACGAGCAAGGAGTCCGCTAATTGGAAATGTCTGCCTTTTGGAAAGTTTTGCAATGTAAGTCCCAAATTTGAAAAATAGACCCGAGTTTTGTACTTAAAACGTGCAATCAATGGTGGCGTCAGGGGAGGGCTACAGCCCCTCCGTCGGAAGCATGTAACCCCTCATCGGAGAAAGTTATTGAAAAGAGGTTTAATTGTGGAGGTGGCTATGGCCTGGAAATTCAAGTAATTTACCACCAAGTGTTTGAAATAGATATTTGAACAAATATTCATTCGTCTAAGTTTTTTGTTTGCTAGCTTCTATCTTTTTTGTAATGTCTGCTAATTGGAAAGAAAAAAAGCCAAATTGACTATTTTGTGCAAAAAATATTGTCCGTTAATTAGAGTGTCCGCTAATGAAGTGTCCGCTTTTTAGAAAGTTTTTTATGAGACTTTGACCAGAAAACGATCGGGGAAAAAAATTTGTCCGCTAATCAGAGGCGTCAGCTTTTTAGAGTGTCCGTTAATTGGAGAGAATACTGTATAAGCCACGGCTTATACTCGAATAGATACGGTAGGCCAGAAATAGCCTTTAACAGACGTTTATTTCTTGTCTTCTAACAACAGCACTTGAGAGCAGAGGATGTTAAAATTTAGAGAAGACAGAATAGATAAGTCCATTTTCATTACTTTAGCGCAAGACTCTGATTTAGTTAATAATCTAATTGCAAATATGATCGATATTTACTATTTATGCAATATGGTTTTACGAAAGCACTAGAAAGCTTTTGTACAGCAAGTAATTTGAAAAAGATATAACTGCGAGAGGCTGTACAATGATCGGTCTTAAAATCTGCTACATTTGTTATTTCAGCTGTAATGCGCTAAAACAAGACAACATTACAAATTTATTTGAAATCATTGAAGCTGTATACTTACAATTTCATGTTTATCAATACCTGTCAAAGCTGAAGACCGTCGTTGCTACGTTGTCTAAACTAAATGATAAATCTTGCATAAAGAGCTCCAAATATTGTTGATCAGTTTTGCAAAGGTGGTCAAATTGTTTCCAAAAGCTTTACCTGTAACCAAAAAACCATTACAGCAAACAAACATAATCATCATTCATGGTGACAAACTTGTTTTGGAACTGAATTTTGCTTCAGACTAATTCTGTTTTAGATTAACTGAATCGACAAAACCACAAACCGAAAATCAAATAAGTGCGTGCATGCATTTTCCTGACCAACTCAAAGACTACATCTTCCAACAGATTCGGGCATTTGAATTTATTTCCAGACATTTGTGGCGGTTTTAGGGGGGGGTCTAGGGGCAATGGCTTATGGTAGACAAACAGGCCCCGCACCTATAAGAAACATATAACTTATAAAGAGCAAGGGCTACACAGTCGCGAAAAATCGCTGCTATTGGCAGAATCTAAAAAGTGACCATCTTTCTTCCAAAAAATACCCTTACGTTTTGAAGACATTCTTAAAAGACAAAATGGAGGATTAGGGCGTGTCACTTTACTTTCTTGTGTTTTCATCAGAAGTAAAATATGTGACTGCTATTATGATAAACAAGACTATATATTTACTTCAGAACATCAGTATATCTACAAATAACATTAGTGCATCCATTATGAAGTCAATTTTATTCTTTACATTCATTAAAATAATGTCCTTAAATGAAGCTTTACTCACATGTATACTTAATGAAATTTAAAGATTTTCAGATGACCAGGATTAACCTTCGTTTATAAAATAAAATCAATCAGCATAGGCAATTGACGACAAATGTATTTCAAATCTGTAGATCGAATCTTCTGCATCGCAATTCAATCGCAGCTAGATTCGCTGTAAGCGCAATATGTTTTTTGCTCGAAACATGTTAGAAGTACATTGGGACATAGCACACAAAGATCTTTCTATCCTGTATAAAACTTGAAGAAATATCATAATCTAACACATGCTGAAAGGTCTTTCTCAAACCATTTGAGCTTAACAGCTAACTTCTTAGAAAAAGTGCATTGTGGCCTAAATCGTGCATCGCACCTGTCGTTACCTCTGTCAGTGAATCCTAGTTTTTATCTCTTCATTTTCATGTACCCAAAATTCAATATATGCACTATTCTATGTACTGTTTCAAGTTATATATACTGCTCACATAAATTGACGATATGCTAATGCAGTCTGTAAAATAGCTGAATGAGTTGTCTTAAAGTGGTACTCAATAGGTGTTTGTCATCGACAGAGAATTGCAATTGTGAATACAAGATAATTTAGAATAGCAAACGAAAATTCTTTTATATGAATGGGAAACAAAAAATAAAACAAATTCTGAAAACGAGAAAAAAATGATAAGGATGCTATGAAGAATGGTATATTATATATGTGCTCAGCGCACTGAGGCAGAGAAGTACATGCTTTTTTTATATATATATATTCTCATAAAAATTTACAACGACAATCAATTACAATACAAAAGCCTAGGGAGCATGGAAATGCATAACAACCCTAAGACTTACACTTAAATAGAGAAACAAATATTACAATAATAAGCTACAAAAGTGATTGGAGTGGTGTCACCCATCGTTCCAATAGTACATGCTTTGATGAATAGATTAAGGTGGTATTTTGTTGCAAATCCAAGTTTCACGGGTACATTCTATTGCACCAATCTCTCTCTCACAATACTTAAGGTTCGCCACTTGATATGAATTACCGCTTACCTTGAATCATTCCACCCAACTTTTCTGCTAAGAGGAGTGTACTTTAGTATGATATGTTTTCGTTTGGTGTGCTATCTTCAGATTTTATAGTACCCATGGCTAATTTCGACTTTTTTATCCCATTATCTCTTAAAGTTTTAACTTTGAATGTTACTTCAGAATAGCCGGAAAGTTCCTAACTTCGAAGTACGTTTGAAATATTTTGATTGATTTATTTTCAGAAGGGATGTATGCATAATTCCTTAAAGCAACTGTGGATGAAGGAATTTGTGTTGATATTAGACATCAAACTAAAGGCCTTTGAATAATATTATTGGAAGAAAGGATTGATGTACAACAAAAAGGACTATTCTTCATCTCTTTGGGTTGAATGCTATTTGCTGTGCGAAGTCTTGCCCGTACTCTGCTTCTCAGGTTGCCTTTTTTGCGTCCAAACATTGTTTTGCAAAATGAAGATAAGAAGGTTTTTTCTGTTGCATTAGTATCCATATCATTTGGAAAATTGTTGTTTTCTTGAGTAACTTTGCTATAAAACACCTTTCCGCAGTTTCTTCCTCGTTTACGCCTCCTTCCCAGGAGGCTTTTTATTTGCGAACACGTTTGACCTGCCTTGACGAAACAGCAAATGCTAGAACCCCCATGATGCAGCAAATGGTCCGCCCAAGCATGTTTCCTGATATTGTCAATATCAAAATTATCCTTTGTCTCAAGGCAGGTGCATCGTGCAGTGCGCTGGCGATTAAACATTAATGGTGCACAATGGCTCGTTGTCCATGCTTTGCAGTATCGTCTAGAATTATTCTAAAATATTTCAAATTTACATCCTTGACCAAGTGTCAAAGGCAGGTTTATACAGTCTGTAGTCTTAAATATAAAGTACCGAGCAGCCAGGTTTGGGTAATATTTGTGGCATCAGAATTAATATAGCTTTGGCAGTCGCTTTCCCCTAAAGTTTCCTTAGCATTCAAAAGTCCTTTTTAAACGCGTACCGTTAAGCCATTGTTAACCTTAATAATATCAGTGTCTGTTGCTTCTACATCTTTGAATATATAGCCTCACATAAAAAGATCAATTGTACAACATAATATGGACCGGGCTCCGGATATTTACCAGTCTGGATAGTCTGAAAACCGGACTTCGGAAATCATTCCTAGTTAGCTGTCCTTCAAAGCTTTGGCTTGACTTTCAAGCTTTAAAGGAACGAGCTATAGAGAAATAAATGCTTTATTATTCATGATTCACCATCAATAAGTGCTTGTGCTAGCATTTTTGGACTCATATTTGGATGGCCTCTGAATTCACAAATACCATAACGTCCCGCTATAGAGAAAAATAAGTTGAAAAACATTGGTGTGTTTCCTTCAACGTTGGACAGCTGACTTCAGCAGAAGAATTGAAAATAGGGAACCAGTCTGTATCTATTCAATAGAAATAATAACTAATTAAAATTTGAATTCAGTACTCAGCTTTAAATAAAACGACATCATTTCCACCCTTAAGCATTTCGTGGGATAAATATAATTTACGCTAAACGCTAACTTTGGGTGTGTTTAACCCATATATGACATTTAAGTAAAAAAATCAACCAAAGAACTCAGCCTTTCAAAGTGTGGCAACGATCTCTTAGTTTGAGGTAGAAAAATAGAATATTTAGAAATTCAAATAACAAATCGAATTTGCAGAACACACCAGATATTCTGTTTTCTCCCACCAAAACAAAGCGTATATCTTTATTATCTGAGGAGCTTTTCCAATTGTCTGGAAGAAGGACAAACATTTTTTATAATCACTGCCGTCGGAACGAAATTCATATTGGGGGGGGGGGGCTGCCCATTGTTTTCTTTCTCATTCAGTACACCGTTATAAAAGAAACATAACTCAATTATTAGGGGCTCCAGCCCCCTCAGCCCACCTTCGGTTTCGACGGGCCTGGTGAGTCTGGCTAGTTATTCTCTTTTCTGAAACAATTATGTGTTGAAGCATTTGTCTTACTGTTGCAATTTCTACTATTGAAATTTTAGCTCAACTTTAAACTCTTTGTTTTAATCCGATCTCAATCAATTCCTACAGCCTTGATACGTTTCATTATTTTTCGTAAGCCTGGATTCCTTCGCATTGCGTTCTTTTATAAGATACTTGGGTTAAACTCTTTAGACCACTATATCATGTTTTTAGTCTTTAAGGGGTAAGACTTTCCCCCATCCTCGGAACGTTATAAGCAAAGTGGCTGGTAAAAGCTGCGATGAGCCTTGCTTTCTTGAAGAAGCTCAAAAGCACTTTGTTGAAGATGCACCCAGTAAGTGCAAAATCTACGAAAGCTCTCAATATTTGCAAAATAACTAAGAGGTCCTTCCTGAAGAGGTCCTTTCCTTCAACAACCGTGGATTACCAACAATACCTGATTCAAGAACATAACTGAATACAACGTTTGGCATCTACATCAGTGCTCCAAGATTGTTTGCAATGATTCGTGTTGAAAGAAACGTCTTTTTTTATTAAGATACAGATAGTAAACGTTTGCTATCCACTCAGTGCGATTCTGTAGTACTGATAGTTTTTAGGGGGTTCAAAATGTTTGATATCTATATTCAGAAAAAGAATGAAGAGATAGAAATCACAGCAAAGCACCAACAGTTAAAAAATTTATGTAGAAAAAGACAAACCTAAATATTAGAGCTACATCTTCAAACTGGACTACATCGAAACAAAAATGTCACTACCGCTACATTAAGTGTCAAACAGTATTAATTAGATTTAACTAAGTTAGATGTTACAGGTAACAAAGTTTGTAGAAAAACTTTTCTCAAAGCATACATGTGTAGTCAATCTATCAGAGTCTTGTCTCATCACCAAGAGTTTGGTAATTGCGAGTGGCTTCTCCGGCTAGCAGACTGCTCCCTCTTCTCTTCTTTACAACGTATATCACAACAGCAACTGCAACTGCTGCCACTGCGAAGCCACTTCCAATGGCTACTGCAAGTGATTGTTGGCCAGCCTCTCTTTCAACCTCTCCTTTCTCTTTTGATTCTCTTTCTGAAACTTTTTCCCTGTTCATGCTTAGCTCATCCCATTTCAATGAATTCATTTGTGGCCTGGCGGAGAGGTATTCTTTTGAATTCGTTTTAGTGAATATGAACGGGAAATCTGGCCGAGGGCATCCCAGTTTGTCGTTGAAATTCAAGCTGAAAATCGAAAGATTGTGTTGGGAATTTTATAAATGCAGGAAGATAGCAATAAATATCTGAAAAACTGCGAGGCCCTTTCATCATTTTAGCTTCAAACAGAAGCTGAATCCTTGACATATTAGTTATGATATAATTTCAAGTTTATGATTTCGGATGTACACTCATTTTTTTATAAGAAATTGGCTATAAGAAACAAGTACTGGACAGTCAGAAAAGATTAAGAAACTTCAATACTCGAAGCAAATAAAAATTAAGAAACTAGTAAATCGTGATAAAACTGAGAACAATGAAATTTTGTAAACTCCAAGAACAAGATTGCCCTGTTGGCCTAGAACTTAAGACACAAGGGATGAAAATGTACTTCCCACATCTAAATACAGCATCGGAACGGAAGCGAATCTCTTGACGTGTTAAAAAAGGTCACAAAGATTTCATAACATCATTCATGACATCATAATTAAGAAACTCTTAAGAAACAGTGAGTATTGAAATTTCCAGAACATTAAGAAACTGGAGTACTCAACATCGACCTTTGTTTCTTATAAAAAAATGAGTGTATATGCAATTTTACGATCTATTGATTCTTGTTGCGTTATTTCTAAGTCAGCAGTGCATTTTTATATTATTTAAGTGCTCTGATATTATTTAGCTCGGCAAAAAATAGCGGAAAAAAAATCTTTATTCTAAAACGGAGAAAGGAAGATTAAGTAAACTCTGCAATAAAGAATGCTATAATTGAAAAGAGAAATTTAAACTTTGGTACTAGATTACTGTTATAGTTTTAAGAGTAAAATACCAGGCTAAACAGCTATTCTAAAAGACAATCTTACAAATGTTGCTCCAAAATGATTAAGATTTGGACAAGCATCGCCTCAAATAAGTTAAAATTTTAGATGCATTTACAAAAAGCCAGCGGTCTTATGGGCCGATATATACCCGGCATTTCTCTTTCAGATATTAATTTAAACATGGGACATTATTCAAGGTGGCTTTGAGTTTCAAAGTGGTGTCGGATAGGGTAGAAAGCAAGGTAGGAGTTGTTTGGTCGTCAATTATTTGGAGCATATGTTACTAAAAAATGCAACGGCAGTGTACTAGTAATTTTCAATCTCATCCTACCGCACCCTTCCTCTTTGGTGCAGCCCCTATTATTTAGATCATGATTACTCACGCATTCATCTTCAGACCAACTGGCTGCAGCATGCTATTCCAAAGGGCCGTTGCCATTGCAGCCTGACCCTTTGCGGAGAGATGGAAACAGTCTGGCGCGAAGTACGAATAATTATCCCTCCCCATGGAGTTTCTTGGCAGTGCGGCATGAGACAGAAACGGCTGCAGGACAACTGCAAAATCTTGGGTATCTCTGTATCTAGAAAATCAGGAAAGCATGCTTTATTTCAAAGTGTGCTTACTATGCTTGTATACTGATAGGCGAAGCTTTTCTTCTAAACTTTGTATTCTCTTTAGACAAACTTCAGGGTAGAAAACGCTACTCAATTAGGAGCAGAGTTATATGTCCAAACAAATCAGGTATGACAGTACCCGGAGTTAGTTCACCCCTATCTTTTCTTAAGCACACGTAACTATATTTCAAACCATAAGTCACATTTAACATAAGCTTACTTTGGAGAATTGACTAATCTTTTCAATAAACTTGAGTACTGGCTGGCAAGTCTTGAAACCAAAGCACGTTGGCGATATCCACCGACAGCACACGGACACGACACTTTCAGAAACGCTTGGCAATAAGAGCCCGTTAGTGCATTGTACTTGGTAACGTCAAAAACCTGAATAATGTTTACTAGAACACGAGGAATTTTCTCTCGAATTTTCTCCAGTGTGTGTGATACTCTTTTGATGAAATGACGTGCGCCTAAATCATGATCATGGCACGCCAGACACAAATCTTCAGTACCAATATAAACTGTTATAAGCTTCCAGTCTTTCTTAAAGCTGATTTCTCTATTTTCCTTCATGACGGAAATCAGTTCTTCCACCTGTTCACTCAAAGACTCAGCTGTTGCCCCTGTCAAGAGAAAAAATGGTAAAACCAAATACATTAGAGGGAACTATAAAGCAATAATGCAAGTTTTAAGATTAAGGTACTCTTGAGATTGCCACAATGAACCATTAATGATTCATGCAAACTTGTATCCAGCAAGCTTCCATTACCCCCCCCCCCCCCCCCGCCCCCCACTTCTCTTCTCAAAATTGCAGATGCTCGGAATAAAAGCAGCAGAGACTGTAGTATCGTACGATTGATAATTCAATTTACACTTCAAATCTATAACCATTTCAGTCTTTATATTGACATTGGCATCCAAGTGAAATCGAAGCTAGAAAAAAAATATAAATGGAAGGAAAATTTGAAACCGGTTTGCAAATCTTTATGGATTACCGAAAGTTTTGCATGGAAATTTTATAAACACAAGGGAAGCATCAATAAAAATCGTATGTTTTTAATATAAAGCCAGTTGAAAAGTATTTTCAATGAAAAGCAACTTCCACATTAACAACAAGGATCAACTCACAAATTTAAGGTAAAAGATGGGACACTCGAAGAAAAAAAGAGTTAAATCTACTTCTCCAGTTAATATGATGCATTGAAATTATAACTAGGCGCTAACAGTATAATTTTTCTATTGTAGTTTATGAAAAGTATCAGTGGATAATCAAGGATAAGAAGATTTGGGAAAACAGCCGGCAAAATAATACCAGAAACATTTGGATTCATGATAAAGTCAAGCTAACTTTTATTTTATGATGTCGCCTTGAGCTTTTGATTATACATTCCCTATACAGAAAAGTCATACCTGACTTTGCAAAATTGTTCCCAGATCCGTTGTCTTTTCGTTTAGAAACAGGCGTCATTCCGGTTGAGAATCCAGAAATCATGGGGTTGTACTTTTTTATGATATTCGGCAGTGTGGTTACTTCTTCAAGTTTTCCTTTGCCTCCAGCACTCCACGAAATGCCTCGAAATTCGACGAAAAGATCAAATACACTCTTTGACCTTGCGGCAAAAGCAGTAGTCATTGAATCTCCAATGCTAGCAACAACGTTGATGTCTCCGGGAAATAAACGATGTACGCTTGATGGTTGACGGTGAGATTGAATTGCTGGACAATTGAATTCTGTGCCCACAGTTGCTTCGAGTGAAGGAGGAAATTCCAAAAATCGTGCAAACCAGGTGTCGTAGTCATATTTTATGAGCCCATCAAGAACTGAACGCCTCCAAAACTTGTAAAAGTTATCATCAATCGGCTTCTTCTGATTTCTCACACTCCTTGGCAAAAATGCAGAGCTTTTCCATCCTAGAACAGGTACGAACAGCAAAAAGTAGTACAAAATTAACTGGTATAAATCATTCATCTTGCTCTGGAAGACCTCCCTGCTATCTGAAGCGATTTTCCCAATTTAAGCAGAAAAACTTGGACCCAGGTCACATCCAGTAGCTTCAAGCCAAAGAACACAGTTTGAATGAGCACGGTTGGGTCATTCGGTCTCGAGTCAAAATTAGCGTCAAAAAGAGGCTGAATTTGCGATAAAGGTTTATAAAATTTAATATGAATTCAAACTCTAACCTTTGCTCTCTTTAAGATGGGTTTTGTAAGATAATTTGTGAAAGCAGAATTTGTCCAATAGGTCAATTTTTATTCATCCATGTTTTCCAAAAATGAAGCGAGGGCCTTTCTGCCTTCACAATTTTAGTATCAAAATTCAAACAAAAACCAAAACTTGAATAGAAATGAAAAGTTTGGAAACTGAATTTCAGTTAAAACATTTGCTGTCAGTTTTGTAATTTTCAGGCTCAATTCTTTTCGAAATAAAGGTGCACCTAATAACCTTGAATATCTTATGATTGATAAGGCCAATTTCAGTCCAAACGTTTTAATAAACAAAAACCGGTGATGTAAAGCAGCACGACCTTTCCCAAAATTGAGAGCTTCATGTCAGATGACCCAATGTCTAACTTTCTTACGCTGGAATAAAACTCGTTTATACTGCAAAATCTAGAAAAGTCCGCTACGACAGTTTATTGTCAAGACAATAATTATCAAGAGCGCCCCCTTGTTGATCGCAAAAAGTAGCCAATTGCTACTTTTGCTATTGTTTTAGCAACATTTTTCCCAGAAGCCTTCCTTGTTATATTGTTAGCACTACACTCCTGAGCACAGGGACTGCACCATAGAATGAACCACAGGGCTAAACCCCTCATACTATTCAGTTAGATAGATTCTTACATTCTTACCTACTGCTAGCCAAGCTCACACTATGGCCGGTCTGCCTTTAATTTAAAGCCGCAGTTCCTGGAGTAAAATGGATTCCCTGTCATGAATCTGCAGTAGCACAGAGAGCCATAGAAACATCTGCTTCATCTAATTTTGTTCTTACCCATACCTACTAACGTCAGGCAAGGAATCATATCTTTTTATCAGAATCATTAGCAAATGGCCAGAGGGTTACTCCTAGTGGAGGCTCTTAAGTCACAAAAAAGGCTCAATCATGCAAATCGTGATACCAGCATGAAATTTTGCACACCTACCCAGTTTTATGCGCTGAAAAAGATAGGGGTCAGACCCCAACTCAAATTTGCCCCTGAGTGCTATTTTTAGACTGGGGTACTCTGACCCGGTCCATTTGAGGAGCATTCATCATAACTCAGCTCGAAATTAAGATACAGAGCAATTTCTGAAAAATATCAAGGCTGGAAAATTGTTATAGCAGGGCCCACGCCACCAGGAGGACCGAGTGGACCGGGGGACTGGGGGGACTAGGGAGGCCATGGCATCCCGCTTTTTTGCGAATCAATTAGTTAAAGCTGCAGTAAAAGGGGAAAGATCCATGGCCCTCTACTTTTGCTAGCCTTGCCTCACCCCCACTTTCAAATTTGTGGCATGAGCCCTGTATATGGTATTGGTATCTAAAAAAGAGTGCATTGATCACTTGAGATATCGGTAGCTGTTTATTAACTTTCAATGGTTTACATTATCTTGTTTCAGAAAATGACAGAAACTCCTTGAAAAGTCAAGGCAAAAATGTATTCTGCACACTACCGCCAACAGATAGGCTTCAAAGCCGGGAGGAAAACATGGTGATCGTATGGTGAAACAGCGTAAGAAAGTTCAATGAAAACAAAAGAAATTGAAGTATCACGCCAAAAGTTAGCTGTACGAAATACTCTTGCCAGAACACTTTTAGTATCTAAGATTTAATAAGCTTGAACATTTTATATGCAATTTGTCTTGTTTGCCCTTTCGATAAAAAGAAAACCCTAGAGTTAGAACTAAACTATAAACTATTCAATAATTTCTCTAGCTCCAGAATTATTGTTGACTGTTTATCGCTTTTATCATCAAGCTTTCCATTCAAATTTTTGGTTTTAACATTGAAATTTTCAAAAGATGTGGCTGGCGTTCCAAGTTGAAAGAAGCAAATGTTTCTAAAAGGTGCATTTTCCGGACGTTCTTGAAGGCGTGGCATAAAAAAATTTCCGTCATACCCATCTCAGCCCACCAAATTTGAGTCTGGTGCCGGTGCTTGTTGATGGAAATCACCTTATGAATAAATTTCTTGAGATGATGCTTTTGCAACTGTTCTATAATAAGCTGCGATCAGAACCGTCGCTAGCTACTGTGCTCAGGTCCAATTGCCAATCATCTAGATGAGCCATCCTTGATCAGTCACAGGTCTGAACGTTTGCCGACGAAGTACCCCAACCTCCTATAACCCCTCCCCCCTCACCGCCTCTAAAATGACAAAAGGCAAATTTAATGCAACACTAATGGCTTAGCTTATATGCAAAATTAATTTCATACAATTGTTTGTTTACAGCATTCAAAAGTGCTGGGTCACAAATTTCCTGGGGATAGCTCCCTGACCCCCACTCACTAATCTTGCTCCATTTCTCTTTACCCCCTTCTAATCTGTCCATCTATACTACAATACTTGGGCCTAGTCATCACACAAACAGTAAAATGTCAAATAAAAGTAGTTTTGGGAGTTTGGCAAAAAGTGTCTAAAAGTCAATCATTGGAAGATTTGCCCCTAAATGATCTTGTGAGATTCCAGCCATGCAAAAAATGATTGTCTAATTGAGAAATGATAGAAAATTTCAAGCTGTTGATGCTCTATAGTGTTAAAAGGCTTGATGCTGAAAAAACAAGATAACTTGTATTTTGCATTCTTTCATATTGATAAAACCAAATTGATTAGACTAAGTATACAGTTGAATTGGTAAAATATTAAAACAACACATTTAAATAAAAAAATACAGTAATATAATTAGCCAATGCTTATACAATCCAAACCTTATTGTTTAGGATAAGTAGAAAAATTCAATGATTTACATACAATAAGAGACACATATGAGCTAAGCTGGTAGCAATAGTGTATTAGGGGGGTGTTCTTGTGCAGTGCATATTGTTGCACTCCGTAGATGCAAGTCTTTATTAATTTTGATGTGTGGACTAAAGTGGCTTGAAAGATGTCTGGGTGTTGAAAAATGGTGCTTTACAAAACTGTCACCAGGGAGGCTTTTGTAAGATCCTTCATATGTTGTTTGATATTCTGGTACAGAATTGCTGTTTTCCACCAATCTAGCTTGTTTTTTTGCAAGAAGTCCAAAGTTTGTTGGTGTACCTAAAACAGAAGCAAGACATTAGACAGATGTTGATTAAAAAATTGCATGTTTGGGAAGGCAATAATTGGATTCGTTTGAACTTTTTTGTTGAAAGCTTTGTTTGAGCTTGATTTTTATCAACATACGATGTGCTAAAATGTGTTTAGACTAAATTTATAAAACTTTTTAAAAGATTCTTGCCAGCATAAAATTCACAGATAAAGTTTTTGTCAGTAAAGAGGAGCTAGTGAGAATTTCAAGAAAATAATCATACTTTTAGAAGAAGGGACAGTGGGGCTAGGGGCGCATGCCCCAAATCTTGCATATCTGAAATGTTTCTTATTCTTAATGTACCCACTTCAGGGCATTTGGAAAAGTGTCCCCTTTATTAGAAGTATCCATTTAGGAATTTTAGAAAATAGCTTCTTTTCTAAGACAAACTTGATTTTCTACTTGTGCCTCTACAATTTCCAAATACTAACCTTGTAAAGGGTGGTCAGACCGCTCAGGAGCCCAGGCAAGAGTCCTTCCATCCCATGCTCGCAACATAGGCAAATCGGATTCTCTTTGTTCTCGACCATTGAATTGCTGGTCATACCACGATATCATATTGCTGGAGTAATTCTTGTATGCTCCACTGTGTGAGAATATTAATTTTTTATCGAGACCCTGAAAGATAAAATATAACCAAAATAAATAATATGGATGAGTTTACTTCAATCCAACATTTCTGAATCACCATTTCAACCACTTGATTAAGTGAGAGGTCAGACCAATCTTGGTTTGAATATCAATCAGTAAACAGTTTAAACATAAAATGATGTTTTTTCTGTCGACTTACCTCGTTTTTCAAAATTGCATATTGTCGATTTTTGTTATCAGGGACGAAATGCCGATAGTTGGTGAAGTCAGTTCGGTGTGTACTGTTGGACTTCCAATTCCCTCGCCTGAACTAAAATTGAAATGGTAAAAAATCAGGAAAAGTGTTAATCAACATGTTGGTCCAAGATACTGACATCCTGAAATTTTATTAATCACT